>NW_024541872.1:0-11248 GCF_016758755.1 Suillus discolor
ACACCTGCAGGCAACCTGAAGTCTTACATAGCGGTGAACTTGGACCCTCAAATGATCCCAGATTGTGACAAGAATACGACCTTACGTAGGTGTGGAACAGTGTAAGATGTGCATTCCGGAATAAATCGGCTCTCTATCTTTATGTAACAGGTCACCTTACACTCGTCTGATCAAATGATGCGTCTAGACTGATCTTTCTTGGAAATAAGGCCACAAGTATCAAGCTGGACCTACAGCGCGGTGTTGTAATAGAAGCAGACGAGAGGCACCATATGATAATTTTTCGGAAATCTCCTACATACATTTTATATCATACAAGCAAATATCATCCGTTCACCTTCGAATATTTACTACAATGAATTACAACAAGAGATGTCTGCGTGTATACCCACGTGACTGTTGTCCTTATCTTGCAAATACCGTTCGAATGCCTCTGATCACTGACATATCTTATTGGGATTTTTCCCACGCCATAGGGTATTGGGCATTGTGTTGACAATACCAAGTACAGCTGAGCGCTGATCACGGTGATCCTCGAATTGATGATCCAGCACAGGCTTGCGAAGTTCATGAAACGCACTGCAGCCAATCCGCGAGTGTGGAAGGTCGTTACTTCGGGTAAGTTCAGACCATCTGTATGTCTCCTAGACATGTCCTGACCTCGTGTTTACTAGTACTATCAATCATCCTGTAAACCTTGACAAAACACATTGCAAAATGTCGTGATCTGTTCCTTGTCACGGTCGTCGCCGTGGTCGTCAGTCGAGCAGACTGACAGGATGTTCATTAACTGGTTATTGAGGCACAGGTACGATTCTACGAAATGAAGACTTGGGTGCAGCACCGCAGCTGGAGACTTGGAGCATATCAAAAGTGAACGATCACAGTGGGGCAGATGCCATCAAGATCGAGTGGGAGCTCTGTGCAGCAACCTCCGCTTTGGTCGAAACGACACAGACTATAAGGTATGTCATATAGTATCTAAAGACAACTTGAATTAGATCTCATTTTCGTGAACGAAGTTGCTATCGTTCAAATTTACAATGTATCATACACGCAGGTACTGATGTACTTATTTGTGCAGGAGCCAGGACGAGCCAATCATAATTGCATCATTTCACTATATCACAGAGTCTTCACACGAGGTGCAGCTTCGTATCATTCTTCCTTCAATCTTCCTTTGTCCTTATCATCCTTGTGCACAGCCGTATCATATGCCTTCAACCACTCGCTACGATACTTAATAGCGCTGTATAGGTCATCGAATTCCTCCCAACGTTTCAAAGGTCCATCCGGAGTCTCATTATCAATGTCTCTCTATCTACTTTCATCTCGTTCTTTCATTCCCCTTCAAACTTGCATTTCGTGCCATATTCTTCATGTGCGGTCGCAACTAAGACTTACATCTTCAAATCCTCACATCACGATTTTTGATGTTTCGGGTAAGTAGATCACTCCACCTGTGCCCGGTTTTGATTGGACCAAGTACTGTTTCTCCGATATTCCACACTCCTGCTGTCCCATAATTAGATCCGCTCACCTGGCCACTCGTTCATCCAGTGCACTAATCGCACCCAATCAGTGTGTCCCGTCTATTTGGCAATGACCCTCCCCGTCTCCACATCTCGCAACGCCACTATCAGTGCCTCCACTTGTAATAGTTTTGTCGTTCGGAGACAATGTTACGATGGTGAACGCTAATCACAGATCTAAAGTTCCCTCATTTCGCCATTCCTATCCTATCTGTATTACTCTCCAGGTTCACAGTTCAAGTGACCCATCCCACGAACCTGTGATGATGTGTCGTCCCCCAGGCAGGTGCACAACACCCTGTACCTTGCCAGGGAGACCTCTCATCGTCTGACCACCAGCATTGGCTGATGTTTGACGTGTCACAGCTGATTGTGAACTTTGACTACTCATTGTTGGATTGTGCGTCTTGTTCATCTATCCAGTGACCACAACTGAAATTCTGAATACGATGTATTCTTGAACAATCCAAGATTGCAGATCAGACTGTATATGAGGTGATTTGTTGACGAGGTAAAAATATTATGAACCGGTGGAAATATCGCACGAACCATCGATTCTAGCTAGATTATTTGTGTATTTTGACATCAAAACCGCCTAGGCAATAGATCAAAGATGGGCGTATGCCGGGTGTTTGATGGTTGTTAGTTGGCATGCGTATGCGAGAAAGGTGGGTAACATCTCTCGTGGCTCTGTGGGCGATCCTCAGCGAGAGTATCGGACTCGGCGGCCGGAAGCTATATATCGGAGGTGGAACTCAACCGAACTTGTTAACTTACGTTGGCAACATCACCAAACGTACCGCTACGTACTACGGGCACGTATTCGGAACGACTCTATGCACGATGGAAACACGTTCGGATGAAGCCAGAGTATTGGTTATATACACGGGCGGAACCATCGGAATGCTTGTCAGCTCACGAGGTTACGTTCCAGAGCCTTATTTCCTCACCGATACCCTCCGGAGCCAAAAACGCTTCCATGATCCTTTGCAAGACTCCCTCTTCTCCAACGCTGCATCCGTAGAAGGTTATAGAGAGTGGAGCAATAGCGGAAAATCCACTCCAGTCAGCACAGATAACGTTGCGACTCCGAGTGCATCAAATCAGCCCACCCTTCTCGTCAAGTCCTCCCGCCCGATTGGTACCACGGTTACCCTTTCTCCGTCTATATTTTCGCAGATTCAGAGAGTGAATGAGCAACCAGAATGTCGAAATGTCGCTGATGGTGTCTATGAGACACGTCTGCCAAGTCTTGTAACTCCACGAAGTGTCGTTCCTGGACACGGTCATACGAAACGCATACGCTATGCAATTCTCGAGGTCAGTCGTCCGCATACACTCATCGCCCAGCCAATAGCTTAACAAAATCAGTGGAATCCACTGCTTGATAGTAGCAACATGGAAATGGACGGTGCTCGTCTTTTACACTACTCTTAGGTTTCTCCCGTTCACAATCTTGACTAGGACAGATTGGATCCGCATAGCCGTCGAGATCGAGCTAAACTACACTTCTTTCGATGCATTCGTAGTATTACATGGTACCGATACCATGTCATACACTTCCAGTGCACTTAGCTTCCTGCTCGAGGATCTCGGTAAAACTGTTGTACGTCTTACGTCCTCCAATGATATGATCATCCTCATGCGACGAGACTAGATCCTCACCGGAGCTCAAATACCTCTCTCACAACTTCGAAACGACGCTGTCGACAATCTTCTTGGCGCACTGTCTATTGCAGGCAACTATATCATACCAGGTAATTCTAACATTTCTATCATGCAGCTGTAGTTTATTATTCGTTCTAGAATGCAGCTTATATTTCAATCACACCTTGTACCGCGGTAATAGAGTATCAAAGGCCTCTTCCTACGACCTCAATGCCTTTCACAGCCCTAATTTTTCCCCGCTTGTGAACGGTACGCGAACACACATATCGTCCTCGCAATGGTCACGAAGTTTTTTCTTTTTCAGTTGGAATAGATATAGTTGTTAACTGGAATGACGTCCTACGTCAGACAAGCCTTCGAAGATTCAGAGCTCACAAAGGAAAGCGTTGATATTTCTACTCATTCAACAATATTACTGACATCTCTCAAAGAAATGAGTCCTCACGTCGGTAAGCACCTACAGGACACATTTTCACCTAACCTGACACTTTCCAGCAACTCTCCGTCTTTTCCCAGGCATGACAGGCGCCACTGCTCGCGCATTCCTTGCACCGCCGACACGCGGTATCGTTCTAGAGACATTCGGTGCTGGAAATGCTTCCCAACGTCCAGATGTCCTGGCTGCATTCAAGGATGCATGTGATGGAGGTGTCGTCATCGTTGCCATCTCTCAATGTATCAAAGGGTCTGTATCAGGTGATTACGAAACAGGACAAACACTTATTCGAGCCGGTGTCGTTCCCGGCGGGGACATGACCCCCGAGGTGTGTCATTTTTTATAGTTTTTATTTTAGTTGACTGGCTATTGGAAAGTGTGCTCTTACCAAGCTTAGCTACCTTCTAGCAAAACCCGAACTTACCGCAGCCGAAGTCCGCTCACTTATAAGTCTTCCTTTAAGAGGCGAACTCACGCCACCGGTGCCATCTCTGGCTGCGGCGCCGTCATTAGACGGTGTGAACATAGACCTGTCTAGACTGCTTTCTCAATTTGTTCGTCTCTCTTCATCTGCAGCGAAGGCAGATATCCCTCAGATTGTGATCGGAGAAGAAGCACAGGACGCTGCAGCTCCGTGGAGCCGTACTGCTGCAGAGCGCGCGAGTACAGAAGCTGCGCTCTTACCGTTTCTCGTGCATCTTGCTGTTGCGCGGGATGACGTCGAGGGACTTGAGTTCTGCATTACTTCAGCAGGCACAGCCTCGTGTTCCGGTATGACTGAGGGAACGGCAGAAGTTGTCGTACCAGGAGGTATCGTAAATTGTCTGGAGGCGGGAAGTGGACGGAGTCCTTTACATGTCGCGGCATTAAACGGGAATATGAGGTGTGTCGAGAAATTACTAGAGAGCGGTGCGTTAGTGCATCTCAGGGACGAATTGGGACACACTGCTTTGTATTATGTGAGTGTCGTGTAATTTTACTTCGGGTTTGAGTGGCTGAGGTCAGCAGGCTGCACGTCAGGGCCATGGTCTCATTGTCGATACACTTGTGAGCGCAGGTGCGAATCTTGGGGGGATGGAGAACGAGGCTGGTTATGTGGGGCTTGCAGCGCAGAATGCAATTAATGCTGGAGATGAAGCTGTGGTAGAAATTTGGAGACGGGCTGGCGCGAAAATTATAGATTAGTTTGTAGTTGAGAAATTTTCTCCGCAACCCTGTGACGTTTCGTTCGTTTCGTCAGTGTTATGTACATGGTTTAGTCGTCTGTAGTCTGTAGACGTGTTGGAGAAACTGATTCTGATAATACCGCGGCCAGGATTGCATCTGCGGATCCGGTCAAATCTCAGCCCGAAGCTAGCATCCTGTATCGCCGCACTAACACCAAGTATAACAGAGCGTAGAGCTCAAAACCCGTTTTGTCCTTCATGTAAGTATGCGTTTCCGATTCCGGCATCTTCGCTGAATGTCACGACACACGTGACCGACGCGTCGTGGGATCATGTTTATTTTTATTTGTCTTTAAGAGGATAGCACGCCTCGTGTTCCCCACAAAAGGGTCTTTCACACCTTTCACATTTCCCTTGACCGGTCAGTCCGCCTTATATAAAGGTCTGAGTTCCGCTGGCGAAAAGATTGGGGCTGACCTTCTCTTCTCTCTATTTTCATCTTGCAGCTGGTCATCGCTGGAAGATTCTAACCCCCGCTACCTCTCTCATACTCGTCTTTGGACTACTTTTGCACAACGATCAGATCAGATAACTGATTCCCAGGTTGAAATTTGAGTTCGTGTCAAGTTCGAGTCGAGAAATCAGCACCATGGCTTTAACGATGGCAGCACACCCAATACTAGTCAGAGACCACGCTCGCGCCGTAACACGGGCGGGATCCGTTTTCGCCGATACAACCAACTTGCACCGTCGTATCAAGTCCTCACCATCGACGAAGCATCCATAACGCTCTTTTCCCATTCTCCTCCCGCCCGTGCAAAGCCCCACCCACCCTTTCCCTTTCAGCGACATGCGCTAGCTCCTCGCAGTCGCGAGCGCTCCTACCATCTCCCCCCGATCTACCGGATGTCCGGAGTGTCATACCCTTCCCTTCCACGTCACCTGCAGATGATGTTGCTAGCGTAATGGATGTTGATATGTTCGATGGGACAACCGATAGCGTTGATTCGCAGTCTTTCCCATCAGCTCTGTTTTCATCCTGTAATGGCACCGCCTCCCCGTGCTCTGCGCAAACCCGTCTTCGGAAACGGCGATCCCAAGCTATTGCCACGCTTTCCCAGCCATCGAGTCCCAGACGGGATAAAAAGGCCAAGTCAAGGGAGAGTAGCAGGTCCGGGGAGTACAGACCCCGTTTGTGCGCAAGCGGTCGCGTAAGAGTTGGCGCCAAGTCGCGGACTGATGATCCTCGCTACCGTGCATCGCAGCCTCGTATCGAACTGCAGTACAGATCCGTGGGACTGTTTTCAGGGAGAGGATGTTGCGCCAGTTGATGCACAGACCCTTGAGGGGCAGGATGTGCTCCTGGCACGCAGGATCCAGACACGATTAATTGAACATGGATGGTCATTGGTAACTGATGGCATCCCAGAGATGCCTCGTGATCGTGACGCGTCCATCCCTTCTTCCGCGCAGGCAGAGTCATCCCAATCTATACACTCCGACACAGTCCTAAACCTCCATAGTCTATCATCTGACACGCCCTCACCACGATCATCCCCACCGCCCACAAGCGCTCCTATGCCCTCTGTCCTCACTATGCCTCAGCTCGTCGCCACACTGATGATGCGAAACAATGACCGATGTAGCACGCGTTCGCGCTCGAGCTGGAAAGCTCGCCGTGCTGATATATCTTCTGGCCATTTCGTCCAGCGGAAGTCGTCCCTGTCTGTGTGCTTGTAGCTAGCAGACTTGTGCTTGCGGCTTCCCTGATGAAGCAGAGATTGAATCTCCGCTGCCAGGCATTGTATCGCGCTGCTGATGCATCTATAATCTTCGCCGCGGCCACGATGCATCGTACCTTTGCCACGATGCTTCACATCATTTGCCACGAGGCGTCATATATTTGTCATGAGGCATTTGGCATATCTTTTTATGTATTTTCACGATGTTTAACGAGCGCTACGACATGTCATACTGTGTATTGATAGTCATCTAATTCTTCGCGGAACGGTGCTTGAGTACGTGTACCGCTAATTTGTAGTCTTGCTTGCGAGATTTACGTAGTGCCTGTGCAATTCAGTCACGATATTATGATCGAGATAGAATTTTGGTCTGATTGAACTTTATTTTTATCTTCGTGCACGTGGGATGTGCGCAGTACTTCGTCGAACGCATGATTTCGGAATTAGGTTACAGCTCCGGGTAGTGGCGCAGCGCTCGAGTCAGTGGCACCTACTATGCACCTAAGTTTTTTGTTCTTTGTCTGCTTTGTCTGAGTTACTATAGCATAAATGGCGAACACTCTCAACAGGTGAGTACTACTACTCCATCAACTGAGAACTGATGCATCGGGCTCTGCTCGTTTCCGATGTCATCCTGTACATCATCACATAAGTGGAACAACTACCGCCTACCGTTTACACGCCATCCGTCACGGCATCTCCGGGTCAGAAATGTCTTGCATCGCTTGCAGCAACATGCAAAGCCTTCTACGAGCTCGCGATGGACTTGACTGTGGCTGATATATATGGGTTAAAGCCACTCCTGGGCTGTGTAATGAGGCTACATCCACTCGTGTATAGTTCATTGGTGAGTGCAGACTACTTTCATTATTTTCGTTCTTCGGCTGATCGACTCAACCTCTACTAAATAGTGGAAGTGGGGTCCACAGCCAGCAGGCGTCGAACCATTATCTGCTGACGAAACCCGTCAATTCTTGCGTCACTCCACTCGTGTTCGCTCGTTGATCATAGAACTCTCTGACGATGGCGTGTTCCGCTCCTCTCAGTCATCCCTGCCGACGTATGCCTCTTCCCGAGGCTAGGGGTTACGTTTCGGGTTCCAACATCAGAGCTATTCCTGTCCCACACCCTGCGCGATTGTTATGTATATTACGATCCAGAGGAAGCGATTCCTGGTACTGCTTTGCTGAATTTATCTATGCAAACAAAATCTTGACAATAACACAGTAGATCAACTGCCCATGCTGTCTGACCGTATCCGTTTGTGCAATCAGCTCGTAACTCTGTCTTGTCCACCCCTCGACTGGGCAACATGGAAGCACCTTTCCAACCTCCCTACCCTGGTGAAAATCGAAGTTCGTAGCAGTCTTGGCGTCCCTCCTTGGCTCGAGGAACAGCATATCTCACCATTCCTTTACCTCACGTCTCTTTCCTTTACGGACAGCAGTGCTGGATACGCGACCACCGTGATGCAACACATGCAATTCCCCTCATTGAAAAATTTCTGGATCGGTATGGAGACTTTGGCTTCGACAGAAGTTGAACCATTTTTTCGTGCACTATCCCAATATAAACAGACCCTGGAAACACTCACTATTATGTGGGAGGAATACGACGACCCCCAACGCAGGCCTTTAACAGCGATCCCACATCTCCTTTCCTTTTCCTTCACACAGCTCCGAAGTCTGCGACTCCGTAGTTATGTTTCCTGCATCTACCTTGACAACAACGTTCTCTTGGAAGTCACGTCAGCTTGGCCGCACCTCCAAGCTCTGCACATAGAAGAGTGCGCTATCTCTCCTTCCGTTACATTCCACGGACTACTCACCGCAATCCGTCAATGTCCTCAGTTGGAAGCGCTCGGAATGTTAATTGACACTGTGAATATCGACGTCGATCCTGACGCTGAGCTCATACAGCATACCTTCTTACATATGTTGCGGTTGGAAACACCCGAGTCTCCCGTAGGAAATGCTGAAGCTATCGCTCGCGTCATTTTCGATTGGCTCCCTTGTGTCTACCAAGTTGCCCAGTACATAGATGAATCGGATTGGGATGAAGTCAATGCACGTCTCGCATCGTTGTTATGTGACTGCTGCACTGCATGACATAGGAGCTTGAATACCTAACTTCAATACAGATGTTCTCGGAACATCCTAGAGTGGCATGCATTCATTTCGTGTGCGTTCGTGTCTTTGTCGGTATCATGTTATGTTAGACAATGCTTGTACAATGTATAGATTATTGCAGGAAGGCGATTCAGACTGGCCGTACAATATATAGACGTAGTACTAATCATGACGCATCATGATCCAGGTGGTTTTTACTCATGATTGTTCTCTCGCTGTCGATTGAATTGATGTATTGCATCACTCTCATCCATGGCCATCATCAACATATGGAAAATTAAGAAATCCATATCTTTTCCACAATAAGTACCAAATAAGTACTTACTAATATTGGACCATGACGGAAGTTCCCGAGCGGCTGTTGACGATGTCTTTGCCCACCACCACCGATGTCGTGCTCGTCGACACCATCCAGCTCACGGCAAACATCGGCGCAGATTGCTGGGGACGCTTGCGCGAACAGCCCGTCTCTATTACCGTCCACCTGCATCTCAAGCCCTCCTTCCTTGAGATCTCCGGCCAGTCTGACAATGTCGTAGACTCCATCCACTATGGTCATCTCACGAAAGCTGTCTCAGCGCTCTCGGCATCTTCGCTGATGTTCGTGCACTCGTACATGAGGTCACTCAGGAAAGCGTTCGCTCTGGCTGGAGAGAATGTGGACGCCGTGCGCGTCGTCATCGGCCTTCCGAAACAGGTTTTACTTGCGAACGACTTTGAGATTGAGGTGATTACACCGAGGGACAAAGACAGTTTGCAGCAGACTGCAAAGGTGTCTGTCAAAGACCTTGTCATGCCCGTGCTGATTGGCGTCAATCCCCCCGAACGCCTCGCAAAACAGAGGGTGATCACGAACATTACATTCTATGAGAAAGCTGGTATGCACAAAGTGGACTACCCTGCAATCATCAAACAGATATCAGAGGCACGTACTCTCTTTCTTCCGTTGATTACTGAAGAGTGACGATACTGAGTATCATCATGACAGGAAATCGAAAACACTGCGTACCTCACGCTCGAGAAATTCGTCCTGCACATTGTCCGCAGCTCATGCCTCGCATCTGATGCCATCGAAGCTGTAACAACACGATCACAGAAGCCCAGTGCACTGTCTTTCGCTCACTCTTCTGGTGTCGAGATGACCCGGTACCGCGATGCGTTCCAAGGATTGCAGTAAAACCCGTGTAGGAAATGTGTGTAACCGATGTCATGTAGCCCATCACCCACATACTCATGCATGTCTGAACAGCCAACATGAAGGCGGGTATTGAAACGCGATCGTTGATTACCTCAACGTTAGTCAGGTATATTATCCCAAACCGTTGCACGCATGATTGATTACATTATTCATCTGAAGAGCGCAAATTTTAAACATACAAGATCGGGTTTTTCAAAGCAAACATCACGAACTCTCGCTGATCTTATAGACGATATGGAAGGAGGAAACGTTGAAACAGTCAGATTCAAGCACCACAAATCACAACAGCCTTTCCGTCAATTAAACATCTACACATACCATTTCTGATGCGCTGGAATGTAGTGAGAGGGCTAGCCGACTTAGAGCTCCTCCAGCGATAGAATAAGGCACTCGAGTTTCCTTTTGGCACCTCCAGGACAGGGCTCACGGAAGAAAGCACCTTCATTTCGCTCGTCCGCTGTGACTTGAAAGGATACCAAAAAAAATTGTGATTACTTTTACATGAGACCAAACCGTCTTCAACGGAAGTAGTTCCTACGACGGAACATTGTCTAATAAAAGACACTATGCCAACTTCATTTGACGCGGATTCGTCTAGAATCCAGACCAAGTCGGAGCATAAATAGGGTAATCGGCACCACTATGCGATCTCCAACTACTTGTCTGTGACGCTTAGCACTCCATCAACATACTTAGGACTGATGCATCAGGCTCTACTTGTTTCCGAAGTCCTCCTGGACATATTCGCACAAGTAAATCAAATACCATCTACTGGGAAAAAACCATTGTCTTGGACGTCCCTTGCATCGCTTGCAGTGACATGCAAGCCTTCTACGAACCCGCGATGGATTTGCTGTGGGCTAAAGTAGATCGATTGCAACCATTGCTGGGTTGTGTAAGCAGGCTACATCCACTGATATATCATCGCAGCCGTCCGCCGGTGAGTGCAGACTAGTCCTGACTAACCCCGCTCTCTTCTTTTTTTTCGATCATTAGTTGACCGAGCATCTGATAATCAAATGTGTAGTGGGACGACACCTGGGCAGAAGGCATCGAGCCATTGACTGCCGATGAGACCCATCAATTTTTGCATCACTCCGCCCGTATTCGTTCATTGTGCCTACCATCTACTGATCGCCTTTTCCCGCTCCTCTCAGTAATCCCCATCGAGCCATGCGTCTTTCCGAGGCTGCAATCGTTAGCTCTTTTCTCTAATACACGTATGGGCCTATTCCTGCCCACACCCTACGTCATTGTTCTGTATTTTGCCGTGAATGCAGATCCGCTGAAATCTATTGCAGTTCCTGGTGCTGCTTTGAAGCACTTATCATCAAAGCTTTCGACAAGAACACAGCAGATCAGCTGTCCATGCTGTCG
>NW_024541873.1:0-11223 GCF_016758755.1 Suillus discolor
CGGCCGAAGGTTTTTAGACTTAGAGTTGAGTGTTGCGTGCAACAGATGATAATTTTTTGATAAGGGAAAAGAAGATACTGAAAATTCCTAAGTCTAAAGTATATATGATAGCGCATGTGCACTGTTGAACCGAGAAGATAACGGTAATACGTATCAAGGGTCCATAACGTAATGAAAACATGATATCACCTTCGGAAATATAATCAGTCTAACACAAATGAGATAAAATATCGCACCAATGGACAGCAGAGGACATGGATAGACGGAGGAATGACGCACGACGGAACCAACGAAAGCGGATGCGAACCGATGTAGGTTTACAACTCAGAGTGGTGCTATAGGCTCCAAACTGCTATCTTATGTTGTAGGTCGTGCGGCACTGCCATATCTGCTTACTTGCGGAACAAGTGTGTTCGACCCTAAAGGGAAGCCAGTGCAGCAAAGGGTCTAGAAATGGACACAAAAGGTGCCCTCATCGGCCAATGCGAAGTGCAGGAAAGCGGCGGGTGCGCGCGCGTAGCACGGGAACGTAGCGGCAGCTGAAAGCGGAAGGCATGGGAAAGACGCGGCTGCGAAGGGGCCAATGCATGAAGGGTTCAGATGATAATAGAGATGAAGGACAATAGGAATAGACGTAGAGGCGAGGGCGATAACGGATACGATGCAAGCGGTAAACGGAGACTGATTGCCAATAGCTACCAACTGTAGGCTAATGGGAGTTTGCTACTGGAACGTCCGGAAAACAGGCTACTGAATGATATGTACTGCTAGTGCTTAAGTATTGCGCTAAGCGCTGTCACACGGAACCGAGCTGATGCGCTAACCGAGCTATGTATGTAAAGCTATATGTAATAAAGGTGGTCCGATGCGAAAATGGTCTGATATGTAAATATAATTATGAAACAACGTACCATTGGGTTGGTTTTGGACTATGGATGGGTGTGGAACGTTGGCTGATGAAGCGCGAGAAAAGCGGCCACTAAGCGCGGCTGTGCGCGCGTGCGGGGAATGTTGCGGCCATTGTGGGAAAGTAGCGGCCGCTATGCGCGACTCACAGGAGAGCTGCGCTTCATGTAGGAAAGTAATAGGGTGCTGAGGGATACCACAAAAATAGCCTCTATGAGGCTACAAGGACTCCAAGTCCTACACCGAAGCGCGCGCGTAAGCCACGGCCATCGGCCGATGATGGAAGACATGCGTGCTATACCAAGGATAGCGCATACTGCAATTAGAACCAGAGGGACAACACAAAAAGGCCTATACGAGGCCACAAAGACCATAGGTCTTACACCACGCTCCTTCAGAAGTCCTATGGACTTCCTCCGGATGTCATCTGCAACATCAGGTGACCGACTTGAAAATGATAAAATCATGTAAAGCTTTGTCTACTCTAAAATACATATAATATCTATCACAATTGTAATCCAAATGAGAAAGCTTTAAATACCCTGACTAAGTCGGATAGGAAACTACCAACAGTACAATCTTGACAGTCAGTTTGCAATTACCTATCAAGTTGACAGATATCCATAAAGCTTTACAAGCCTAGAGTGCTTAGGACAAACTCAAAGACTCAAAGGTGCTGAATACTGTAGATGATTGTGATAATTTATTTTCAAAAACCAATTTTATTGACAAATGTACAAATGTGCTACATAGTAGTATACAGTAGACTATGAAACAAGAAACAAAGTAATAGTTGGAGGGGATCACCAAAGAGCCAGGGAGGAGAGGTCCATGAAGGAGGCCAGGGAGGAGAGTCCGAACGGAGCAGGAGGAGGGTCCATCAACGGCCAGAGAAGAGGTCCACCAATGGCCAGAGAGGGTCCACCAAAGAAGGCCAAGGAGGAGGGTCCTAAAGAAGGCCAGGGAGGAGGGTGCATGAAGGAGCCAGGGAGAAGGGTCCATCAAAGAAGGCCAGGGAGGAGGGCCCACCAAGGAGAGGGAGCACATGAAGAACGGAACAGAAAGAGTAGAGGCGGGCAGAGCTCACAAGGACTTCACGAAAAATTTCAAACCCCCAGCTCCCACGATGTACACACCTTAGTAAGCATTAATATTACATAACATTGCAATTCCATTGCAAACAAGTATCTTCGAGTATCACAAAGTCACACTCTAGCAATGGTCTATCAACATTTATCTATCATAGGTCACACTTGTGGCATCTTACATACGAGCCTCAGACTTATAGTCTTCTTGTAATTCCTTCTCATTCAAAGTCATGTTGCTCCTACTTATGTATCACTTTGTCTTAGAATATAAATATAAATATTTGTGTATTTTTGATCTGATTCTGTCAATAGTATCTATGAAAACCTTCTTCTCGCCAGTTTCCTGATGAATTAAGGGCACATACTCGGGTAAGGGGCACAGCGCACGAGCTGAAGCCAAGCCCTTCGGAATCAGTCCTGCCCTTTGTGCACGGTCTTAACATGTACTAGTCACAGACAGTGCTAATAGACTTACTGAGCAGCAATGCCCTTCAGGCCTGGGGGCACTTGTATTATCATCACAGTCAGTACTAGGTTAGCAGAACAGATGATACTACTCGATCAACAGATTAGGCAGTTGGCTTGAATTGAGAAAAGCACCCACATGTAGTACAATGCACCATTGGATTGGAATGTTGGCAACATAGGATCAATAGGACTAATTCCACTCCGATGCTTGGGCAAGGTGCGCCATAGGGTCATGACAAAAATGGCAGTGTCATATGCCAAAGGCAACCATGCCTGAGTAACAGAGAGAGCCCTGACATTGCTGTATGGTGAGTAATTTTTTTTTAAAAACTATCATACAGCGGCAAATCATAAACCTCATGACAGGCTAATAGAGAAGTCAGTAACAAGCCACCACATCGGGTAACAGTACTCGCAATGTATTTGTTGAGCATGAGGAACCACTAGAAACGTATGATATCACTGTTATCTGCACAAGTAAAAGGTATGCTCACTTTTGCCAAGAGCCATCAAATATGCCTCAAATGCAACCTGGACTAATAAGAGAAGGCCTATGGCCGCAATGACAAGCCTGCATTCCCGATACAAAGCATGGACCCTACAAAAATCGTAAGAGGTACCTTATCATCGCACTTGAACTGAACTCACCGCATCAGCATTATCAATTCTGCTATACTGACACCAAGGATCACCATGGCACCTTGATATCTGACGAAATTTCTGCAACTTAACAGCAGTTTGATGCCAGTCATCTTTAGATCGGAAGCCACAAACCTCTAAGATGATATAGACAATTAGATTTGGAGACACTTGATGGACAAAGCAGTCACCTACCTTTGTGGGCCAATTGGGGAGGGTCAGCACTGACTATAAATTTCAATAAAATATAATCTACGACGAAAGGACAGACCTCATCAATAATGTTGACAACAAATCCCAGAGGTGTGATATATCGATTCTTGGTTTTGAAAGAAAATGTAATTCCAGGAATGAGTCAAATGTGGTTTCACATACCAGCAGAAAGAGATACCCAGCTAGAATGAATTTGGAGTGAATTATGTGGATAAATATATCAGAGGGTAGCCTATACTTACCAAGTCCTTTGTGTTTACACCAGATCAAGTCTACCTGGAAAATACTTCAGACCTGTTTTTGATATAAAATAGTCATGAAACGTACCTCGTCCACAAAGGTGATCATATGATCCCAGCACAGAATTGTGAAACTCACAATAGCCACAAACTTGAGATACAATAACACATCAGATGGCGAGAGGGTGATTGATCTGAATAAGATGTACAGTGACCGCCTGTTGACTAGCAATAGTAACGCCGAGAGATAATTCATCAAGGCATGCGATACAAAACAACAACATAGGCACTTACGCATGGAGTGAATCTAGGGTCACAGATTGTGTGGTCACAGCATCCATTCTTGACAAAAAGTGTAACAGACAAGACGAGATGGGTCCGTGAGACCCTGCAGTTGCGATCTCTGATTGGCCACTGGTGTCTTATATGGATGTCTGACCCCATGATAGAGACTTTGCGTCAAGGGGTAATCTACTTCTAAGATAAGCGTCTGCGGAGGTCATGAGCTTCTCCAAAGAGAAAGACACATATTACAAGTCCTTACTAAGTGCCAGAGACTTGCCGTGCGCTGAATGTGCGGCCGAGTCATACAAGTGCAATACATTCGAGATCCCAGTTCCAATTTAAGGGGGACATAATGGTTCATCAAGCTGGGTAAAACGTCATTGAGAACTCATCGCAAACATTTGCGAAGGGGAATGACTTGAGTCGATTGACGCTGTAGAGATACAACAATTGCTGGGCACTACACGAAGTAAGTAGCCAGCAATATAAAAATGTTGTGGTCGTGCACAGCCTAGTCTGCTATACTTGCAAGACAAGTGCGTTCGACCCGAGGGGTTTGCTGTATGGTTTTAGAATAATCAGTTATATCAAAAGGAAGATAGTCCGAAGCATGGGAAACAAAGTCCGAAGGTATAATTACGAGTCCAATGTCAAAAATGTCGGGTCCGATGTTTTCGGGTTTTGGGTTAGCGGGTTTTCCTCGGGTTGCGTTGGGTTAGCGTCAGGCTTGCGTCGGGAATATAGCGAATGTCGGGGATAGCGAACAGCGGGTTACTGTCAGATGTTTTGGATAAAGAATGGATGATATTGCGGAATCCAACTAAGAACTACAAATATTGGATGACCTCCTCCTACTTGGAGGTAGAAAGGTAAAGTAAATAGGTAGGAGGTATGCAAAATATATAGTGTCTATGTAGAAATTCGGAGTGCTATAGGCGAATGTAGTAGCGCTGATTTTCGGGTCCGATGTCCTATGTAATAAGACACGATGTACTGCAGACATGTAATAACGCGTTCTACAATGTTAGCGACGTGAAAATGAATAACTGCGCACCTAGTGGGGATAGATACGACAGGACAAGACATAGGGAGGGCAAGTGCGCGGGAAAATATTGGGTCTGATGCGCGGGAAACGTCGGGTCCATCAGATTAGCGTCGGGTTTAGCGGATAAACATTGGATTGAGCAGATGAGTGTCGGATAACATTGGAAGTGATTCATGTGTTTGACATGCATGGGAAAATAGCTGAATACATGCTCAGTGCGAGCTCAAGTGCTACAACGTGTCATGGTAATAATCACAATGCATGGGTGGCACTGGTGGCTGTGCATGAATAATACTAATTACTCTCCTTGGATACTACTTAGATTACTAGTGATGTAATGGTATGAGTACTGTGTATACTGTAAATGATAACTTGCTGTCGAACGAAGGAGAATTTGAGAATCTCGATCGTATTATTTGCTAATTAACTGTAAAGTGTCGGTGGTAGTACAACATCTAGTGTCTGTTTGAACACCTGAGGTTAATGAATGTATTATTGTCCATTTGAATAACATACTTTGCATGTCTATGTCATACAGCAGTCTGTATGATGGTCTTATTCAAACCATTGCCTCCTGGCACCTGCTGCATTCATTGTTCACAAGGTCAAATGCATTAGTCACTGCAGGGAAGGCGAAGCAGATGTGAACATCACCATCTTGCTGTCCTTGAGAGAATATATCACCGTCAAAAGCTCCTGCATGACTTTGCATTTCGAACAATTCTGTTGTCATTGGAGAAGTCTGGGAGCTAGGAGCTGGTGGTTGCGGGTTCATGATATCTTTGACAGGCCTTTGGCAATCAAAGCAGAGTGGGAATTTGCTTCCAAAATGTGTGTCGAGTGGTACAGAATCACGTGTGCCCTCCTTCTTTAAGCTGAGTGTGATGCATGACATCATTACGACCTTGTAAAGGAACGTGGTTGAGAATAAGATGAAGCAGGAAATTCATGATCTGCATAAATTGGACTCACCGTTAATCTGCAAAATTTATCCATTGATGTTGGAAAATCAGCTCCTGGATTACCAATCGACCATACTCACATAAGTTCAAGTCTGAAAAGAATTTCAGTTTTAGAGCATGTCAGGTAGCTATGCCACTCAACACATAGAAAATGTACTGTCCAGTAATGTTCTTCAAGCCTTCTGGAGCCCTCACAACCATGATGATAAAGATAGGGTTTATGGTACACATTACACTGTTAAATTAAATCATATAAAAGTGTGCAATTGTTCAATCCAGGAGCGTACCTGTAAAATATAACTCCATCTGCAAACAGTGTGTGGATGATATGCCCTGCCTCCTTATTTTCATCAAGGGCAATGTTTGGTTCAAAGTTAAGGCAAAGACGACTGTGTCATAGAGGAGAGGGACCCATGCCCATGCAGATGCAAGACCCTTTCTGAGTTCACTTTCAGTACTCCACTAACTGAACTAAAGTATGGATAACATACACATTAGAGAATTTCATGCAACAAGCTGTGTGAAAACCGTGAGTAGATGAGATAACAAGCATCTAGATAGATGGGTTCACAATGTATAAAAGAGGAGTGAGGGACAGCTGATCAACAGATTAGGTGGACCCAAATCGCACGTCAAACGACTTTGGTACTCACCTACGCCATGAGACAACAGCCAAGCGCCAACTGCAACCCAAACAAACAATAATGATGCTACAAGGATCACAACACATCTGTTGTCATGGTACATAGCTCGAACACTGATGGATAGGATTTAGGGATTGTGCATGGTGATAACTAGTACATTTCGATTGAGAGCTCACCGCAGGAACATCATTAGTCCCACAACTTGAATCCCAACTGCAGTCATGGCCCCCTCATACCGAACACAATGCTCGCATCTATGCACCTGTCACAACACACTGAAGTTGAGAATTAGATGTCTTACTTCTGCATTGCTCGTTAGGTTATCTTTATAAAAAAACAGAAAGTATACTAACTATGAACAACCAAGAAGGCAGGCTATATGCTTCATAATAATTAAAGTGTCACTCATCAGCACAACAGGTATCTAGAACTTACCAACAAGGTTCATGATGAAACCGATAGGTGTGAGGTACCAATTCTACATCAAATTAAGGCAGGAAACATCATTATCAGCCCACCAACGTATGAGCAAGAATAAGAATGTCACTGAAAATTGATGTCACCACCAAGAAAATAATCTATGGGTGAGCTCACAGAGGTTCTTCAGACAACCCCATATCATCTCCACCTGTGGTAGGTTAGCCAATGGGCCAGATAAATAATAAAGACAGACCTTGTCTGCAAAAGTGATTGCATGATCTCACACCAGAATTGTGAAGCCAAGGATGCCAACAGCCTGTCTCCTCAGCCTAAATCATTGTATGTGTATATCATAACCCACAACAGTTTGAGAACTGGTAGGAGTGGTGAGGAAACTGAGGGACATAGCACGAGACATGGCTCTTACGCTTCCAGCGCCTCACTGATGATTTTGGTGTTCAGTGGGAGCGACATGGTCAAAGTACCTCTTAGTGTTACGCGGGACCGTCGGTCGGCATGTGCGAACTAGGATAGGTCTTCTCAGCGATGACTCGAGTGAGTCTACTGAAGCTGAGGGTGGTTCTCGGCTTGACGGAATGTCAAGGGTTCCTCCGGTGATCTCGGTAAGACGGCGCTCGTCGAGATACAGGGCTAGTGGATACGTGCTAAGTCCTAAGGGGGCGACTTAGAAGTGCGGTCTTATACAAGGAAACTGGTAAGGCTTAGTTGAACAAGTTCTGGGATGAACCTAGTAGATTAAAGTAAAGTCTAAGTACAATAATCTGTCTACTTATAGGGTCTAACTACAAGTGTTCAAGCTCAGTCTGTAATCTATAGTATATCTAGGATCTATGATAACAAGACATGAGGTTCAGATAAGTACATGAGGCTTAACCTCTGATCAAGCATGCAGCGCCAAGTGCGACTGCGCATAGGTACAGGAAGCGCCAAGAGCGCTCCAGATCTTCATGAAGCGACATGCTGTATACATGCGCTTGATCTAGGGTGACCATGAGGCGTACAGCCTCCATGGATCAGGTACAAGGCCATCTAGGCCAGGGGCGGGGTCATAGCGCCAGGGGGTCATAGCAGTCCAGACCACTGTCTTTCTAGGCGCGGGGAGTCTAGCAGAGCGGGGGCAGGCGTAGGCAGAGCTGGGGCTCCTGTAGGTGTTATGGATGCCTGTAACATTACCCTGTTACTAAGGTTGAAGTCACCGACTTCAATTAATACTTCATCCAATGTCTGGGAGGATGGTGCAGGTGTCGAGGGAGGTGCTGGCACAGGCGTCATGGGTATCGGCGTCACAGGCATAGGGGAAGGTGGAATGGGGAAGGCGAGTGCGAGGTCGGCGAGTGCTTTATGGTTCTGCTCCCAGTCTAAGAGAGCTTCGAAGAATTTCTCCTCATCTGAAAACTCTTGGAGCACTAAGCGTCCCTTGAGTTCAGGGCAGTGGATCGATAGATGATCTGGTCCAATCTTGCTGCAAATGCAGCAGACGTAATCAGGACACTGTCTAAAAGTGTGCCCGTATCCTCCGCAGCGTTTACAAAGCATGTGGGTTCTATCCATCGTGGCCGCTCTTTTCTTAGGTAGCGGGCGCACGGGTCTAGTTTCTTCTTCGGCGTGTGGCTTTGACATAGCCGTCCTAACCGCGAGGTTCACGAGGTCAGGGAAGTTGAGCGGTAGGAGGTGAAGCGCCATTGTGCGAATTCTTTTCTGAAGGTGGAGCACGGCGAGTGTCCGAGTAGCTTCGTCTAGGTCTGTACAAGGTGCGGCTTCTTCTAGCAACTTCGTGGCTTTTATGATGTGCACGGCGAGGGAGGTGCCAGATGCAACGGTTGTGCTCATCTCACCGAGGATGTTGTTGATCTCTTGGGAGTACGCGGGGGTCAGAATGGCGGTTTCGCTGAACGCACAATTCTCAATCGTTCTGAGGATTCGTCCATAGTCGGAGTCCTTCAGAGTGACAATGGTAGGAGTTTCGGTAGGAGTCGTCATGATGATGGGAGGTTCTGAGGAATATATGGCCATAGGGAGAGTGTCTTATGTGTTTCTCCAGGTCGTTCCAAGCTCCGCTTGAGTCAGACTTATCTTTCGTTAAACTCTATCAAAGTTCAATCAGCGAGGGCGTGTTGCTCCTCATGTTCTAATCTATCATCAGAGGGTGTTAATCATTGCCATGATGGGAGGGCGCGTTCCGTTATCTTTTGTTGATAAAGTCTACGGTCAGCGGATCTAGAGGATCTTGCGGGCTTGCAGGAGTTTCCGAAAGGTTCGTCTCGTGATAGTTTAAGCGTCATTCCGGACGATCAGGGGAAAGGTAAGGGCCGAAAGGCTTGCAGGAGTTTCTCTGGGGATTCCCTCGTCTTTCGTCGTCTTCTGGATCTTTTGTTAAAGGTCTAACGCAGATTGTTGAAGGGGGGTCTAGTTTAAGCGTCGTTCCGGACGTACGGTGTCATAACCTTTTGTTGTTATACTCGAGGTAGTGGACAGGGGGGGTATCCAGGCATAGGGGGCCGGAGGGTGTCCGGGGTCGTCCAGCGAGGAAGGTGTAGTTTAATGTCAGTTACGGACAGTCTTAGTTTAATGTCTTTCCGGACAATCGCGCAGTTTATAGTCGTGCCGGACTCAGGCCTAGTTTATAGTCATAGTGGACTTGGGTCTAGTTTAGCGTCATAGTGGACGTGTCGGCGAAGTCAAAAGGGGTAGAGACCTATTAGATAGAAAAAAGGTGTGGAAAAGGTAAAAGCAATGATGAATTTACCCCGTCACTAGGACGTTGATCTACCACAATTAACGAAATTAAAAGTCCAATTCGAGCTCTCCGCAGTCAGGGTCATCAGAAGGAGAGGCGATAATGAAATCGCCGATTGTCCGAATATATGAGGATCCGTGGTTGTCTTCTTCATCAGAATCAGAGTCAGATTCATCAGAATCCTCATCAGCCGATAAGGCTGGTTCGGGAAGCGCGGGGGGCGTCAGAGGACGCGCATTCAAGCGCTGGATTACCATATCGAAATAGTTTTCGACTGGGTTCTGGTCGGGTTCAACCGACGACATTTGTACGTCGGCGACTGGGGGTGTCGTGGGGCTTACAGCATGGCCCGGTTCATCGTCTTCGCTGTCGGACATAGGCATGTCCTGGTGACAGAGGGGGACGGGTTCTTTGTTATCGAACCGCAGTTTCTTGGCTGCTGGTCGATCAGCCGTGAAGACAGCTCTTCCTTTTCCGAGAACGGATATTGGCTCTCCGGAAAACATAAACTTCGTCTGAGTTTTCTCTGGTTCAGGGGCCAGTCTTGGGTGCTTGGCAGGGGGTGGCTCTGCGGTAGCGATAGCGTGTCCTTTGCCAAGGACAGATGCAGGTTCTGCCGAGAATTTCATACTTGGTTCGAAGGCACTTGAGGGCCTCTTCTTTTCATTAAGAGTCGGGAAGGGATTCCTCGGGACTGGTGGGGGCGCCAAAGACGTAGAAGTCTTGGCGGCTTGGTTTCTCACAGCTTCTTCGGGCTGTGGTACGGTCTGCTGCAGCTGAGAGGTTGCGGCAGTCTGGGGTGTGGGTCCTTCTTCGGGGATTTCCACAATCTGGGAATAGGGCATGGCAGCCGGTGCCGGTGCTAGTTTAGACTCTTTACGGAGTTTCTTCTTCGTCGAGGAGCGGTCAGCGACTCGCTTATCTTTCTTCTGGAAGAGGGGTGTTGGACCCGGCTCTACCTAGTGCTCAGGAGAGGACGGGAGACGAGGAAGGCTGCTGCTACTGCAACAGCGGCTATGGATGAATGGATGATGTCGGTACAACGTGTGTGCTACATGTCTATGTGCACTGAGACTCCGAGAACCCCCAAGACCCCTGGCACCCCTCTGCCTGCATCTCCTGTCCTATGCTCACGTCCCACCGGCAACCCCCGTTGCATGTACCCCCCCTCTAGAAGCGCACCTCCGGGGGCGTAACTCTGCTCTACTACTGATCAATGTCGTCTTCTGCGCCATGTTCGCTCTCGCTCTCCGTCCCTACTTCTTCTGCGTCTGTGTCCAACCCTTGTTCCCATGTGCTAGGCAAGTCGTCCTCGACGATGCTCTCTGTCAGCGTCTCTTGGAGCGATGCGAGTGCTGTGCCGTCACGTGGGATGAATAGACGTAGTCTTCTTGCGTGGACTAGCCCATTGATAGGGAACCCTTCCAGCGTGCTGACTGTGTAAGAGTTTCCTACTTTGGACGTGATACATCTTGGTGCCGACCATCGAGGCTGTAGCTTCCTTGATGATGCCAGCGTCATATCTAAAGCATTAGCGTAGATTTGTACTATTGACC
>NW_024541874.1:0-11130 GCF_016758755.1 Suillus discolor
CACACACATATTCCTCGACACTCCATCTACCTTCCGAGAGTTCCGCGCGCTCGTCCGAGTCATCCGAGGGTTGTCCGTCCATTCCTGAGGCCTGTATACAGTTCCGATCCCCCATACCATGTTCCGTCCATGTCCGTTTGACTTCGCTGGTGCGTTTTTCACTTGGTTATCTGTTATTGATTATGTCTAGGGGCACATACATTGTTGGCCCGTTGATTATACACCTTGCACCTTATTACATGCATATCTCTGTAGCGGCTCGCCTCGAGTCTTATTACATTTTGGATGTCTTATCTCGCTACTGGTTTCGCCTACGCAGTTTCCGGACTTTCATGCTGTAGGATATAATCTGCCTCGCTAGCTACTCAGACTTCACTTCACTTTCCCAGCTACGAGTCATAGTTAGTAGAGTCACTTTCGGATAGTCGTACTTCACACAATCGATCTTTGTTCATTCAGAACAATTGTTTGGCTTGACCGCTGCCATTTCGCTTCTCGCTGTCTCTAAGTTTTCCCAATAGACTTTGCTTAGTTATACTTCGCAAGTCTTATACTTTGATACACCCGCCGTACTTCTCTCAGAACCTTTGCTGTTCATCGGAAGCTCTTCAGACACTTTGCGCAACCTCGGACCCTCGTTTCTTGACATCGGACCATCCTCGGACCACTTCAGATGCATCCTTGGAACATCGAGTGTGCTCTTGGTAACTTTACTTTCTCTCATCCTCAATCTTAACAAGATATCCCTTGCATTATATCAAGGAGTATTTCTATAGGCAGTCTCTTTGGGACGAGCATATCACTCGCACACTGAGTTCTGAAGGTAACACTTTGTAGAGCCCACACAGAATCAACTCTTTACACTGTATAGGCTTTGCAACAGCTTTAGGACTTTCCCTTCGTCTTCCGGCTTTAAATAACCAGGTGGGGGACACATGTATATGTTGTCACGAAAGCCTCGTAGAGGCTATTTTTGCAGTGTCTCTTAGGCCCTAGTGCAGTGCGTGCTATCACTACCACAGCGAGCATCCTTCCTACCATCGGCCGATGGCCACGGCTCACACACACACTTTGGTTCACATCCACTTTTCGTTGGTTCCATCGCGCATCCTTCCTCCATCCTATCCATGTCCTCCACTTGTCCATTGGTGCGTGTTTTATCTCATTCAGGTTAGACTGATTATATTTCCGAAAGTGATATTGCTTATGTTTCGTTACTTGCATTATGGACCCTTGATATGTATTACCGTTATCTTCTCGGTTCTGAACAGCACTACGCGCGCTATCATATATACTTAGGACTTATGATTTTTCATGTATCTTCTTTTCCCACTATCGAAATTATCATCCATTTGCATGCAACACTCTGACTCTAAATCTAAAACCTTCAGCCGACTACATCGCGCGCTGTATTAACAGTCATGCTAAACGTTTGAACTTTGCTCATCGCGCATATCGTCAGACTCTTCTCCCACTCTATTGTCGCATCGCATCTCCTTCACATATCCACTAAAGGCACGTTCATATATTCTTTGGCTTTTCTCTGCACCTTCGCGCTCCGTCAAACTTTCAGCTGCTCGGTCGCGCATCATATCGCACCTTCGGCGGTTTGCTCGTGCTCATGTCACATCAGCGCAATGTCGCGCACTTCTTCCATTCTCAGTTACTCCTACTAGTTTCCAAGTTTCCCCTCACATTTTACTTAGAGGAATCATTCTCAGTAGCAATCCCCTTGGGCCGAATAATATACTCACATCCAGAGGTCTATTTGAGTTTTACCCCACTTCACCATTTCTCCTCCTTTCACCCCTTCTCATCTAGCTATCATTCCTCACACACATCAGTGATTATGTTGGACTCCCCCTCGTCCGGTATGTCACTGTCTGTCTCCACTACCCATGGGATAAAACTGACATTGCGCTCTACAGATATGCGTCGTTTCTCCGGCCAATACATTTAAGAAGCCTTGGATTGGGTATCGACACCAACAAATACTGCTTCTTCTGCTCGTGCTTCCAACTTTCTATTCTCTGGTGAGTGGATGTAGACTTTGGTACCGAACTCATGTGTGGCTGCTAAATCTGGTTCAGATTTGTTGATAAGTTTGTATGGTGTGTGCCCAGGAATTGCCCATGAAGGTGAACAATTTTTCAACCATGTAATATATTTGATCACCTCTGCCCATAGAAACTTCAGTAGATCCTTTGCGAGTAGTTTTGCATGTGCGTGCTCAACAAGTGTCTGATTTAGTCTTTCTGCTACTCCATTCTGTTGTGGGGAGTCATGGACTGTGAGTTGCCATATAATTCCTTGGTTCTTGAGATATTCATCAAACTCTGCACTTAGGTATTCTCCCCCTCGATCCGAATGGACTGTATGTAGTTGTGCACCACACTGTCGGCTTATATAAGCCTCATATTGTTTGAATGCAGTAAAAGCTTCACTCTTCTGTTTGAGGAACCTAACCACTGTCTCCCAACTATAATCATCTGTAAAGCTGATGTAATACAGATGTCCTCCCAAGCTCGTTGTTTGTGCAGGTCCTCATAGGTCCGTATGGACCGTGTGTCCATAATTAGGTGCACGGCTTTTTGATTCATGGGGAAAAGGCTGATGGGTTGCTTTTGCCTGTGTACAGGCATCACAGAATGATGGTTTTGAGACAGGGTCAAGATTGATTCCTTCTATGAGACCCTTCTGGACTGCATCACGAAGTGCTGGTTGGGATATGTGCCTGAGGATCTTGTGGGCTTTATTTAGGGTAAGCTTTGTTCCCATAATGTTCGCATGATGTACCTGAATTCTATAGACTCATACTATTCTCCATAAACACTGCAGTATGCATCTACAAGACCATCCTAACACCATACGAGCTAATAAATGATGTTAGTGAAGAATACAAACACAGACAGTTAGCAGACCAAAAGACAACAAAGAAGGGCAGGAATAGCGCATTCTCAGCCAAAGAAGAAACAAAGAGGAATCACATGGCAAACAGTACAAATTCAGACATTACCTGCTATAACTGTGACTGAAAAGGTCATTACAAAGTTGATTGCTGGAGAAAAGGAGGCACGAAAGAGGGACAAGGACCAAGGCAGGCAAGAAAAGGCCAAAAGGAAACAGCAACCACAGACAAGATCAAAAGAGCCAATGACTATGCATTTGCAATGTCAGACCTCATTAATGTTGCAAAGAAGATAGATGTACCAGTTGAAAAGCATGGAGCAATTATTGACTCAAGTGCTATGTCACATTTGAGCCTATTGAAGCTCAAAATGTTCATACTGCAGATGGATCTGCCATAAGCACTATAGGAAGAGATGATATCAGTATAGAGATGCCATTGGGAGAAAACAAAACAAATATCATACTCAAGAATGCGCTATACATGCTAAAAATGGCCTTCACCTTAGTATCAACCAATCACATCACATCTGCAGGTTTTACTGTCCTATTCGAGGACAAACTTGAACTCTGCAAAATCATAACACTTGCTCCTGAACAAAAAGTCATAGTGACTATTTCCCAGTGTGTCCGAAGTGTCCAATGCAAGCCAAGGTGGTCTGAGGTTGATAAACAAAGGTCTGAGGTTGCACGAAGCATCTGAAGAGCTTCCGATGAACAACGAAGGTTCTGAGAGAAATACAGCATGTATGTTGAAGTGTGTCGAAGTATAAGACTTGAAAAAGTACTGAAGTACAATTAAGCAAAGCCTATCAAAAGAACTCTGAGACAGTGATATGTGAAATGGCAGTGGTCAAGCCAAACAATCATTCTGAATGAACAAAGAGGATCAATTGCACGAAGTACGACTATCCAAAAGTGACTCTACTAACTATGACTTATAGCAAGGGAAGTGAAGTGAAGTGCAAGTAACTAGCAAGCCAGATTATATCCTACAGTTTGAAAGTTCGGAAACTGTGTAGGCAAGAATAGTAGCAGTGAGATAAGCTATCCAAAATGTAATAAGACTTGAGGTGAGCCGCTACAGAGATATGCATGTAATAACATGTGAGGTGTGCTGCTAGACATATTAATCAAGCTTTCAACAGGCTGATGTCATATGTACCCCTAAGACATAATCAATAACAGACAAGTGAAGTGAAAACACACCAGCAAAGTCAAACAGACACAGATGGGACATGGTATGGAGGTTCACAGGTAGGAATAGGCTTCGGAAATGGACAGATGACCTTTGGACGACTCGGATGAATGTGCAGAGCTTTCAGAAGGTCAAGGGAGTGTTGAGGAATGCAATATGAGTTATCTGTGAATTGGCAGGATACGTGCCCAACACCAACCCGAGTACTACACTGGAGTACTGCGAGACCTGCACACTGGCCAAAGCATCATGTCAACCTTTTCCAAAAGAGACAAAGAACCAATGTAAAGAGTTGATTCTATGTGGGCACTACAAATGTTGTTACCTTAGAACTCGAAGTGCGAGTGTAATGTTCATCCCAAAGAGACTGCCAATAGAACTATCTCTTGATATAAAATACAAGGGATATCTTGTTACGATCGAAGGTGAGAGAAGGGAAAGTTACCAAGAGTGTGCTTGGTGTTCCGAGGATATGTCCAAAGTACCGAAGTACTCATCCAATGTGGTCCGAAGGTGGTCCAACGTCAAGAAATGAAGGTGTGAGGTTGCACGAAGCGTCCAAAGAGCTTTTGATGAACAGCGAAGGTTCTGAGAGAAGTACGGCAGGTGTGTCAAAGTATAAGACTTGCAAAGTATGACTAGGCAAAGTCTATCAAAAGAACTTAGAGACAGTGAGATGAAAAATGGCAGTGGTCAAGCCAAACAATCATTTCAAACGAACAAGAAGGATCGATTGTGCGAAGTACGACTATTCGAAAGTGACTCTACTAACTATGACTTGTAGCAGGGAAAGTGAAGTGAAGTGCGAGTAGCTAGCGAGCCAGATTATATCCTACAGCGTGAAAGTCCAGAAACTGCATAGGTGAAAACAGTAGCGAGATAAGCCATCTGAAATGTAATAGGACTTGAGGCGAGCTGCTACAAAGATATGCATGTAATAACGCACAAGGCATGCTGCTATACATATTAACCAATGGTTTCGACAGGCCGACAATGTATGTGCCCCTAAGACATAATCAATAACAGATGAACAAGTGGAAAATGCACCAGCAAAGTCAAATGGACATGGACGGGACATGGTATGGAGAATCGGAAGTGTATATAGGCCTTGGAATTGGACAGATGACCTTCGGACAACTTGGATGAATGCACAGAACTCTCAGAAGGTAAAAGGAGTGTCGAGGAGTATAATGTGAGGTACCTATGAGATTGGCAGGATATGTGCCCAATGCCAATCCGGCTACATTGGTTAGCATCGTATACAGTGAATCCTGGAATAACTCACTGGACTGCTGTGAAATGTGTTTTATGGTACCTCAAGGGTACCAAAGATATAGGAATAACCTATAAAACAAATAATCCCTTGGGAAAGACCAAAAATTGATTCATTGGGTATTCTAATGTGAGCTTTACAAATAATGATGATCACACCTCCATCTCAGGATACACTTTCCTATTGAGCGGAGGTGCAATAATGTGGGAATTAAAAAAGCAAAACACCATCTCCTTGTCAACAATGGAAGCTGAATATATCTGTCTCTCGGGCACAGCAAGAGAAGCAGTATGGCTCCAAAATCTATACTTGGAGTTAGGATATGAGCAGAAAGAGGCTACCTTGTTACATGGAGACAACTCTGGCTTGTTGGTGATTGCACAAAACTTGCAGTATCACAAAAGAACAAAGCATTTTGATTTAAAACATCACTATATCCAAAATAGAGTTCAAGGTCAACAAATAAAACTGAAGTATTGTCCTACTGCACAAATGACAGTGGACATCTTCACAAATGTGCTACCCAAACTGGCACATTGCCAACATATACATGAACTTGGGTTGTCCTAGGTTTGAGGGGAAGTGTCGAGGTTGAACAAACCTAGAACACTGGTCAGCCATATCGGAGATTACATAACCTGGTGTAACACTCGGAACCTCCCTGGGCTGCAAAGAGTATCTTTTCATATTTGTGTCAAGGGCTATTGAAGGATATAGGTTCCACCTTATTTCCTCATATTCCATTCCCAATAGCAAGTACTTCTTGGCTGATGTTACCTGGCGCATACCTGCACTCATTCCCACTCCGTGCACTTCAGGGGATGTCCTGCTTCACCACCTGATTAAGAATCGGGCATCGGATGGTGATGGCAGAAATTTCTCAATGCCTACCTACAACAGTGCAGCAGCTGCTATCAATGCTGATGGTGCAATTCAAACAATAGGCCCACCAAAGACGGTGTAAAGAGTTGATTCTGTGTAGGTGCTACAAAAGTGTTACCTTCAGAACTCAATGTGTGAGTGTAATGCTCATCCCAAAGAGACTGCCTATAGAAATGCTCCTTGATATAAGTGCAAGGGATATCTAGTTAAGATCAAAGTAGAAAGAACAGAAAGGTCACCCAAGTGCATTCAATGTTCGGAAGATGTGTCCGAAGTACCGAAGTACTCATCCAATGAGGTCTGAAGGTCCAATGTCAAGAACAAAGGTCCAAGGTTGCACAAAGTGTCTGAAGAGCTTCCGATGAACAGCTAAGGTTCTGAGAGTGAAATATGGCGGGTATGTCAAAGTGTAAGACTTGCGAAGTACAACTAAGCAAAGCCTATCGAAGGAACTTAGAGACAGCGAGATGCAAATGGCAGCGGTCAGGCCAAACAATTGTTCCAAATGAACAAGAAGGATCGATTGTGCGAAGTACGACTATCCAAAAGTGACTCTACTAACTATGACTTGTAGCAGGGAAAGTGAAGTGAAGTGCGAGTAGCTAGCGAGCCAGATTATATCCTACAGCATGAAAGTCCAGGAACTGTGTAGGTGAAAGTAGTAGCAAGATAAGCTATCCGAAATGTAATAAGACTTGAGGCGAGCCGGTACAGAGATATGCATGTAATAACGCACGAGGCATGCAGCTATACATATTAACCAATGGTTTTGACAGGCCGACAATGTATGTGCCCTAAGACATAATCAATAACAGATGAACAAGTGGAAAATGCACCAGCAAAGTCAAACGGACATGGTATGGAGGATCGGAAGTGTATATAGGCCTTGGAAAGGAACAGATGACCTTTGGACGACTCAGATAAATGCACGGAACTCTCAGAAGGTAAGAGAAGTGTCGAGAAGTATAATGTGAGACACCTATGAGATTGGCAGGATACGTGCCCAACGCCAATCCGAGTGCTACAACGGGCAAGATGGTCAAGACAAAGTGGACCTTGGTATGTGATCTTATATTGATTGACGATGTATTGATGAGATCAGTTTAGCTCAAAAAAACATTCAATCAAATTGAGGTTTACCACAATGTGTCTGGCTTTCATTGGGACAATGTGCAGGGAGCTGGAATTGAAGGCACTGCTGCTGCTAGCATTTAAGATGCATATGTTGCTCCAAAGGTATGTCATAATAAAATATATTGTGCAATATTAACTAACATTGAACTAGTCATGAATTGTAATGTGCCCCTTCTGCACCAAAGGGTGGCCCGCATATGATGACATGCAGGCCATCTTAGGTGAAAACAGCGGTGCTCATGGAAGGCACACATTCCACCCTGCAACTACAGCCCCCGCCTCCATCAATATAGATGATGTACTCGATGATGCTGATGGGGGCCTTAACTTTCCCAACATGGATGTAGACCCTAGCAGGGGCAGTGTCTCTACTGGAGTCACTCACCCTAGCAATGTGCCAGACATGAGCACTGACCTGATGGTGCCACCTAGTATCAGAGCCTCTGCTACTACTACTGGCTCCCAGTCCAGTAAACGCCTGTGCACCAACACTCTACTCAACCACCTGGAGACATTGTCTCTCCCTTTCAGTGGCACCCCCATATCTAGCCATCCCAATACTCCACAGTTGTCATCTCTCCCACTTTCATCAACATTGGTGCCCTCCACTCAGTTACAGGTCTTCAAGAAGGCTTGAGTATTGGTGCATGGCAGCACACATACAGGGATGAGCAGTGCTGCCAGAGTCGCTGCAAAGATAACTCCAGCTCCTGCCGTCATGAACATGCAAGTTAGTAGTATCAATCGCCTCACTGATGCTATTGAAAAAAGCTTGGTCCATCTGCCTGAAGTGGTGCCACCACTCCCTTCTCCTCCACCCACTGTGATCTCCCACGGTCTCGCAAGCATGCACAGCGCAGATGCAGATCTGGGAGTTGAACAGAGAGCCACCCTCCTGTGCAAGAGGCGAGAACAATCTTGCCGTTTATGTTGAGCTGGAGGATGACTTTGAGATGTGCCACACATTTATCTCTGAGCTCCTTGTGTCTACATAGAACTATCATACCATTTGTATCACTTCTCATTATATTTTTATATCAACATGTAGTATATGTTTCATGTATTGTACACCCCATATCACATGTTTTTTTATCACAATGAGTACGTGGGTGCGATTGAGTGTGAGTATGAGAGTGAGAAGGAACTTGCAGGACTGGGAATGGATCAGGAGTAGAGGGCTGTGGTTGCTGCTACTAATAAGAAGTAAGTATGAGAGTGAGAAGGAACTTGCAGAACCAGGAACAGTGTAGGACTTGGAGTCCTTGTGGCCTCATAGAGGTCTATTTTCCAATGCATGTTGAAATGCTAATCATTACCCAAATCATTCCCCATCATATCCGACTCAATATGCACCAAACCCAAAAACATCGGACATCAGACTATCAGACATCACATCAGCCTATTGGATATTATGCGCACTCGTCCTACCTATGTCCAGTCTCATTGTGCTAGCCCCACTAGGTGTGTAGTTACTTGTTTTTGCATCCCTAACATTGTCGACCATGTTATTACATGTATTCCCATAGTCCACAGTATATCATGTCTTATTACATAGGACATCAGATCTGAAATATTGCACTACTACTTTCACCTATAGGGTTCTGGATTTCTACGTATCTACATAAATATTGGACTCCCCATAGCATCATCATCATCCGAGTAGAGGAGAGTTGTTCTCCGACACTTAGGGGTCAAACCCAATATTTCGTAGTTCTCAGTTGACATTGCGAATATCATTATTCCTTCACCATCTGTATCTGTCATTATTATTATTGCGCATACCACTCACTTTCCCGACACTCACTATTGTGTCACTATTAGTTTCTGATACACCAAACCCAATGTAGCACCCAGCCTCATGCTGGGCTTGTATTCACTGATTTCCTGATACATGTCAAATGCCTGTTGCACATGAATCACTTTCTGATGTAACCCAACGCTAACCCAACAAAACCTGACACTTTGACTAGCAGATCCAACATTTTGGCTGCATTGGCTGACCTGAAATCCTGCGCACTTGTCCTATCCATGTCCTGTCTCATCTTACTAGCCCCACTATGTGCATAGTTGATTATTTCACACATTACCCATGTCATAGCCAGCACTATTACATGTTTTCCTGTCGTCCACAACACCTCGTATTTATTTACATGTACTTCGGACCCGAAGTATTCGACCACTACTTTCACCTATGGGATTCCAGATTTCTATGTACTTACATATATATTGGACTGACTTTGAGTATTTTCAGCATCCAAGTAGTAGGGAGCCATTTCCTGGTACTTACTAGTGGTTAAACCTGATATTTCGTAGTTCTTAGTTGACATTGCGAATATTACCACTCTTTCCATCTGAAATACCCATCATTATTGTTAATCTGCATACTGCTCGCCTTCCTGACATTCGCTATCGCAATTCCCAGTAACCTACTAAACCTGAACCCAAAAGCCTGCTAACCCACTAACCTGAAAACATTGGACCTGACACTTTGGCATTGGACATTGTAGATATACCTTTGGACATTGTTTCCCATGCTCGGACTTTTGACCGCATATTGTTTCACTAACTACAGACCTATTCCATATAGCAAACCCCTCGGGTCGAATGTACTTGCTCTGCAAGTATAGCAGACTAGGCTGTGCAAGACTACAACACATTTTTATATTGCTGGTTACTTACTTTGTGTAGTGCCCAGCAATTGTTGCATCTCTACACCGAACCCGACAACCTGATAACCCGAAAACATCAGACCTGACACTTTTGCATCAGACATCGTAATTATACCTTTGGACATTGTTTCTTGCGCTCGGATTATTGACCCCACATCACTCACTGACCCCCAAAACTATTCCCAGACCACAGACCCCTGGGTCGAATACACTTGTCTCACCAAGTATAGCAGACTAGGCAGTGCAAGACCACAACATAAAGATATCAGTTTGGAGCCATCTTTGTATAGCCCCACTCTGTGCTGTATACCTATAATGGATCAGGAGTAGATGGCTGTGGTTGCTGCTGCTGATATATAACATTGTAAAGTACAACTATATGCTAGTACTAGTCTAGTCTATCCTCATCCTCCTCCGCGATATCTTGGTCTGATAGATTATCATCATCATCTCCTCTTTCCTGCAAAATGTGCTGATAGTCCACCCACATCACTTTAGCAATGTGATCATGCATCAAATGTATGTTGTTGTGTCCAGCTGGATGATCCTCTGCTGGCTCCTGCTCAGTGTGCATATCACTGATGGGATGGTCCGCATCAGGTAGGTTGCCTTCTGTGGGATCATGCAAGCAGATGAAGTTGTGGACACTGCACAACACAGCTGGAATCTGGGCTTGGACACCCATAGCATATGGTGGGGACAGCAGGAGGATCCGGAAATGTCATTTGAGGATGCCAAATATCTGCTCGATGACATTTCAAGCGGATGCATGGCATAGGTTGAATAGTTCTTGTTTTGTAGTTGGCCTGTAAAAAAATCAGCACATAACACAAAAAAAAGGCTGCTACAACTCACCTTACACCTGCATGACTCCATTTTGCAAGGTGGTAGCATATGTTACAGTAAGGAATGAGTAGTTCAAACCGCAGAGGGAAACCTACATCTGCAAGGAAGTATTTCCCTACAGGAATGTGAAGGTCATGGCCCTCCACAGCCTCATAGATACATGCATCTGTAGCCGATGGAATGGGCACAGACTGCAAGAGAACCAAGGCCAAAGTGGGAGG
>NW_024541875.1:0-11122 GCF_016758755.1 Suillus discolor
GACTTCTCATCCTTTCAGCTACAGTGAACGCAACGGCAGACTTCCAACTCCAGCAGTACCATGTAGCCAGATGAGTCACTTTGCTCTCGGTTGTCTAGTAATCTGTAGATGTAGTCGAGAAGGTCCACCCGAGTCCCTTCCAAACATTTCGGGTGGGGCTGCCGTTCACGGGAGTCATATTCTGCGCCATGGACAGCGACTTTTTTTATTTATTTTTAAATCAAGTTTATTGTCCTCTTGGGGTCGTTGACCCTATGTTGGACTTAGCCCTTTTCGCGGGGGGCTTGCTCCCCGCCTATTCTAGCGTATATATATGTGTGTACTGCCGTGGTCTCAATGGAAAACAAGTACTCCGTCAGCATATTGTCGGGCGAAGGCCGACGCTGAGTTCGTACAGAGGGAGTGATGTGGTGTGGAGCGTATATAGTGTCTGCACTCCTACGGTAGTGTCTCGCGCAGCGGGGCTTCTTCCCTTCTGTCTCGGAGATGATTAGTGTCGAATGGTGTCTCGCGCAGCGAGACTTCTTCTCTCCTGTGTCGGAGTTGGGTGGTGTATGGTAGTTTTGTATTATTTCGGTTGATGTATGTTGCGCGAGGGGAGATTTAGTTGATTAATTGTGTCATGTAGGTAGTGGGTTGAAAGCAGTGTTCTTTAACTGTTTGTGAGCTCACCGATATGGGTTTGAATCTTCTCGTTTGGTTGATGGAACGCATCAGTGGTTGGGTGGCTTTCTCGGCTGGTGAGGATATATGGATGGATTGACGCTTGTCCTCGCAGTGGACAGCGACTTGGGACAGCCCTCGCCCAGTTCTTTCAAGCGACGACAGGACTGCTAATGGAATTAGAGAGTAAGAGAGGGATAGGATAGAAATGCTGACAATAATCCTGATTCATTTACGATGGTCGTGGACACGACTGTGTAATGGAATGGAACGATGATACTAGCTGCGTTTTGAGAGTAGGATTAAATATCATGTTGGCGAGTCCCAAGGAACAACGATACTACGGTTTGAACCAGACTTAGGAACTATAAGTTATAAAAAGGTCGCGAGATGGCCAAGTTATCGAGTGACACGCAAAGTAGAATTGTGAGATAGATATTCTATTACCACGATCTCGGGACTATGAAAAGCCTGCTGGGTGGTGGTGGAATGCGCGGTTATGGGCTTCCATCTGCTTCAAGGTCACGAGGCTGCTGCGCATGCTGACATCAAACATTGCTGGCGCTCATCTGCTTCAAGGCCGCGAGGCTGCTATGCATGACATCAAACACTACTAGCCCACATGGGCTGCTGCTTGGTACCGTACAGAAAGACAGAACTGCCAGATGACGGTGCACGTTGAAGTCTTGGGATACAGAGGTCAAATTTTGTGGACAGACTTAAGAGTTGGACGCACTTTAATTTAAATGACTGAATTGACATAGACTTTTCGGAGCAGTCATCCACCTCCTACGGTCGACTTCCATAGGAGTAGCACCTGGAACATGCACTCAGGCTGATCTTTGTACTGCTGGCATGCTGCCAGTCCTGTGTGTGTGGGCGCGACAAGGACAAGCAAAGGACAAGTGTGGGTACTCAAGAGTTGTTGTGGTCGTCTATTTGGTGCAACAGCTCCCATTCCTAACAAAGCCAAATATTTTCTCCTGACTCCAAGTCATTAGTACTTAGTAATTGATCCGATTTATCTCCATGATGGACTACGTAGAACAGCCGAATAGTAATCTGGTGCGGTCGACCCACGTTACATACAATTCACTCTCACAATCTCTGTTTAGATCTGCTGCATTTGCCAGTAAGCTCACTACCTGTATTAAAACTCTTGTAACACAGTTCGTGTAGTGCCCCATTCACAAATCCTACGACCGCCCGGACATGCTTACACAACATTCTGTCATGACTGTATCGCAGGTAGCCGTACAACACTCCCCGCAATGTCCTATAGACCGCTCCTCGCTTTCACTTGACGATCTATCGCCAGCGAATCCAATCGGTGAAACACGTGAGTGAGATCCGTACTAGCACGTACAGGAAAAATCACTGGACATAAAAGCCTCAGCTGTGGATGAACTCATCATCGAATGCCCCAACCGAGTATCTGGATGCACGCAGACATTCCAAAGACAATTATTATCTGCTCATGTCAAGGACACCTGCCTATACGTTGAGATCCCATGTTCGGAAGAGCAATGCGATAAGCTCATCCTTCGGAAGGACGTTGGTAAGCATAAAGACGCTTGTGTGTACCGCTCGACGCAGTGCGACGGGTGTGGTACGACTATCAAGTACAGCGATCTCAGTGTTCGTGTCTATGACAATTGATTATTAATCTACTCACCCAAGCGTGGATAGACTCACAACTCGGAGTGTCCTTCCAAGTCTGCAATGTGCAATTTCTGCTTCGAGGAGTTCCCGAGGTCACAATCACAAGCGCACGCTGCCACTTGTCTCGATTATGAAATTTCATGCACGCAGGCTGACAATGGCTGTTCCTGGACTGGTCCCCGGCATCAGCTCTCTGACGAACACGTTCTCTCCTGCCCATACGAAGCTATCAAAGGATTCTTCTTCATCAACAGTACTCAACTATCATCACTAAATACGGAAAACCAGCCGCTCTCAGACAAAAAGTCTACGCACCTCGAATCCGTCGTCCAGATGATGCGAAGAGACATCCAAACTTTCACAAACGTCCTCGGTCCATGGTACCGGTCACACAGTCCAAAGCCAAAGCCCACCAATCGCTCCCTCCATCCATCAACCGCCTTCGATCACCTCTTCTCGGCACCTCCGGTCCTTCTTCTTCCTCCTCCAGAATACTACAATCAAGCTCAACCATCTTTCTCCGCAGATCACGGAGAAACTCACGGCCCATAACGACAATCGACGCGCTCGCACCCTACTTCCCACTCCCACACGAACATGCATTCCAAGAATCCAATAATTTATCCCCGATCGCGCCGATCGGTCAGCGGGATCGTAGATTCCACACTTGTCTCAACGCACACTGCCATTAACGGCCTGTTTGCCACCTCTTATCTCAGGACCTCCCTCGAGGGCTCGCTGAGTAGCTTACGTGCTCCATAGCCGCCGTATCCAACATCCGTCGATTCCTTAGCACGTCGAAACGATATTCGCCTCACGAATGAGAGCATGCGTCTGAATGAAGAACTTGGCTCTCTTAAATACGCCGTTCACGGCATACGACTGCAAGTACGTTGCGCTTGCAATCTTGTTATCTTATCCATTCATTTTATCTCCATTTCAATCTGCATCATGCGGCATCATTCTAATGATTTTTTTGGGCGCAGCTTCACCGTTTGATGATGGACAGGAATGCACAGGTGACAGGGAGAGGTGGAGAACCGCCTTCAGGTCCATCCGGCAATCAGACTATCTTTTACCCTCCGATATCAATGATGACACCTTCGTTTCCTGGACCGCCTGGGACGAAGCTCTAACCAAGTTCTAGTCCTGCGGTTTATGGGTCGTTCAATATCCTGCTATCTTACTGTAATTGATTATGATCATATGTTTATGGTTTCGTCCGATAGGCCACTGCTTAAACCGAATACCAGTCTTTCTCTAGATTGGGGTGCAGGCTCAAGAGTCTCGTCCGAGTCTCTACCAGTCTTCGTTTCAACTTCTCCGTAATTTGAAACTAGCCATGGCGGCCATCACACGGCCTACCCCTGTAGACGACGCGACCCTGTCGATCCCCCAAGACATTGCACCAAGACAGCTGCGACTGAATTCACAAAAGGATTAAACTAAGTACATTAATTTAAGTAGAGCCAGAAACCCGAGCAAAATCGCACGAAACGAAAATATGATGGGATAAAGATGGTGTTGGTTGAGCAAAAAAAAAGAGATGGAGATGGAGATAAGAAACTAAAAAAATAGAGGCAATACGAGACTATGGACTATGATGGACGACACAAAACAGAGAACAGCAAGCATGACCAGATAACGACGAGCAGAGGGGAGTAGCGAACGAACGAGTGACAGGGTGATGGACAACGGGACGAAAGGGACATGCTGGCAGTGCAAGTGCTGAGTGTATCAGTATGAGTATTGAAAAAAGTAAAAGTAAATAAAGTGATGGACATAAAGCACAACGAAACGACAGGTTCGAAAAAAACCCACGAGACCATGACCGAATTAATTTGCAGCGACCACGGAATAATAGCAGCGAGCAAAGGCAGTAGTAAATTATGGTACATGCGAATTCCAGACGGACGGACGATGAGAATGGCAAGATATGGACAGGGGTCCAGGAAAGTCGACGGCCGCCTTAGCTATATCCACTAAACCGCTCCCCACCATGCCCCACGCTATTTGAAGGAGGTACAGCAAATGTGTATTCAGCCGGAGGCGACACATACGAGCTCATACCGCCACCGATTCCAATATTAGCAGACGGAGCAGAGCTCAACGCAAAACTGCTCTCTGCTGGGTACTGCAACCCAGGTTGGGCGTATGAGGTCTCCGTGGGAGGAAACGTGCTATCCCGCGGAAATGGTGGATAGTTTCCTGTGTGGGAGTATTGGTTGGATTCTGGGGCGAAATGATATGCGTTGGACGGGGCCGTCGTGTCTACAGGCGTGGGATATGAGGAGTTGTGTTCGATGTTGTTCTGAATATGATTGTGCGGCACTCCTTCTTGGATGGTGGGTATACTGGGCCTGCGGCTTGCTGTGGCGGGCTCCGTGGGACCTAGATAGGTGTTGGCGCTAGTTTCAGGTGGGAGCTGCGTAGCCACACGTCAGCATCTCATCAAAAACGTTCGAGGTAAAATGACTAATTACAGGATTGTAACCAAACGAAACCTCGCTCGTTCGCAGACCCGAAGGACCAGGGTCCTTGTTGTATCCAGGGTGTGGACTTCCGCCGGGTGAAACAGTGGAAGCAGGGGAAGAGTACCCTGGTTCCTGTGATAACAGGTGCTCCCTGTGTTGGTAGGAAAATGAAGACGCGGCGTTTAAGTGAGCCTCATTGAGCGATCCCTGGCTGGACCGCATGTTCAAACCGGACATACGCGTTTCGAGGTTGGATGCACTGTAACGTAAAAAACATCAATGAACGAACGTATCGATCGCAAAAGCGCAGCCTACCAAGACCCTCTCCTGCCATTAGAATCGAAATGATCGACGCCAACACAACTGCTGACGTCCGAATAAATTGCACTGGTCGCGCTGGTGTCGCTCCCACAGATGCTAGCAATCGAGCCGAATCTAGATAATCCAGTAGAACTGTACGAATCCTCCGTGTCCTGATCTGCCTCGTTGCGAGGAAACGCCCATGCGTGCATGTTCCCGGGAGATTCTGCATCCGGTGAGACATGTGGAGGGGACCCAGAAGTCGGAGCGCCAAACTGGAAATCAGGCTTTGGCAGGGGTCCAGGAATAGGCGACGGGAGCGCTCTAGAGCTCATTGTAAAGCGGTTGTCTGAGAGCCGGCGCGGCACGTGCGAGGACGGAAACGGTGGACGAATCTCCGGTACAAGGGAGGAGCGAGTAGGCGAGAAGACATGGGGCTCTGACGCTCTATGAGCCAAAGAAGGGCGGGTGTAAGGGCTGTAGGAAGTAGAAGAGCTGTAACTTGCTGCACGTATGCTTGGCCCACCGAGGCCGGATGGTGGACGGGCCATGGACTGACCCGACCCTGCAGGAGATATGGGCGGCCTGAGAAAGATCGCGTCATTCTTCTCCTTTGCAACGCGTGCGAACGGATGATGCATGAGCCTAAGGAGACTGACGTCCATAGACTTGCGTCTATCTGGGAAGTGGGAAGACGGCTGGCTGGCGTCTGTACTTGGCGTGGACATGGTGATTGGCAGCGACCCTCTACGTGTGTTCAGAAGATCATTATTGTCCTGCCAAGTCAAGTCCGCTGGCAAATGGCGAACATGTGGGGGAATTTCGGCAGGAGTGGCTGGGTTACTGTGCCAAGCTTCTGTAGGGGGCGCAGGAAGAGAAAAGGAAAACTTCGTAAGAGGACTTTCAGCTGTTGGTGATCGCTCCACTGGGTGTGGCTCTGGTGAGGGTGGTTGATCGTCTTCTGCAGGGTGCGTGGGTTTTTCCGTGGGGGTGGAAGAATTGGAAGAGTCATTGGGGGAGGTGTCCCTGGAAGACTGAGACTTTTGAGGAGAGAGAGCCGAAGGAGAATCCTGCTGAGTCGAGTCCTGAACTCTTTTACGAAGAGCCTTGTCCTTTGCACGCCTAAGAGAGAATGAATGAATAAGTTGAATTAGAAAAGCGAATGAGAAGAGAGCGCAACATACCTGTTTTGAAACCACACCTTTCGGTGGCACACGAGATTAAGCAGTGAGGACGCGACAAATTGACGTTTAGAACGCACCTGGACCGCACGTGGAAGCATATCAAGTTCTGCTGCTAACTTTTTACGCAGGGCAGCATTTGGTTTTGTATCTTTACGAAATATATCCTCTAGGACCTTGAGCTGTGTACGAGAGGTACGCTTTCTATGCTTGACCTCGTTTGGAATATAAGGAAAGAAAGTTCTGAAGTCGACGGTATTTGGGTCTACGCCTGGAGGGAACAATGAAGGGATACAGGTAGTTCCAGTGGTATACCTTGAGCTTTGGTCCATTTGGTTTGGGAGGAAGTAACTGTGAGAAGGAGTAGGAAAGAGATCGACGCGATATAACGCGGAAAGAGGATTGGTGTGGGAGGGAGAGAAGCGAGAGTGAGGCTTGGCAATAAAGCCAGGGTCCATATTATAGAGTTTACGATCTTCGTTGACACAAACAAACTTTTATCGATTTGAGCCGTGAACTTGAATGTCCCATAAAGCTTTTGAATAGATAATCTAATGAAATTTTAAAGGTAAGTAAGCTCCAGTAGTTAGATTTGAACGAACTTGCCTTACTATGGTTGGAAGAAAATAAAAAAAAGTTGCAGTTCGTGGCTGTGGAACGTTGCTAGGTCGATAAGTCTGGGGTCACTATGTCAAAATAAACTGTCAGTCCAGGGTTACTGCCTCAGGGACGACGATGACGAACGGAGGAAGAAAAGAAAGAACGATGAACAAACGAACGAACTGCGGTTAACGTGTCAGAGTGGTGAAGAAGAGAAGAAGAATGGAATCGTCAATTTAATCGACCCCTCCCTTGAAACTCTTAGTGATCTTCAGATTCTCATCAATGGCAACATGATGCAACACGCAGATCCAAAGAACTACTACTGTAACTCTCCGGACAGGCCTAGAGCCACCATAGCATACTTGGGACATCGCCACCCCTTCTTCTATCATCTTTCCGCGGATGAACCCTCTCCCTCGATGGCTAGGGTCCTACTTCTTAAATCAAACTAGCTATCTGATCCCCGTCGGAGCCAACTACTAGCACTATCATATTGCGCATAAAATCTTAATATTACGAACTATGTATGGGTTACGCTTTATCGCTATGTATAACAAATCCCTTAGTACCAATTCACATTCGAGCCCTAGAATGTGGTCAGACAGATCATGTGCGTGGTAGGTATATCAATATATGGATGGATGGAGGACGTGAGGTAGGTCATAGATATCGTGTGGTGAGTGTAAGGCGGGGGTGCTCGATGAGTTGCGTCGATCGCAACCTAATATGTTATACTGGCAAACAATGTCCCAAGAAACGTACAACCAAAATTTCACATTTTGAGGATTTTCTTCCTTCCTGTCGTGTTTTTATGGGCTCAGGTCCATGTCGTCATAGTCACGGCCAAGGATCTCCTCCAAGAACGTATTAGAAACACCTGCAAGTGGGGATGCAGCAAACAGCGAGGTGCCATCCCGTTTGGCTTCCTCATATGTGCGTTCCATAGCCGCGCGAGCTCGGCTTACAACAGTATGAGCGCAAACACCGTGCACATCTACACGTCTAGCAGAATCAGTTCGCATCATGCTCTTGATCAATGCAAACAGCTCCGGGCTCCCGTCCAGATCCATCTGGCTGAAATCTTCCTGCCGTAGTCTGTGCCATCCATCTCCCCTACAAACAAACCATCACTACTTTCCAAAAGGAAAAACCACATGTCAACTCACTGATCAGGCACAACGATATTCGTGGCCGTTTCTAGCATCGTCATCCCAAGACTGCAGGATCATTAAAGAATCAGGGTCCACTCTATGCTCACGTCCATATCCACGGCTCAACATACCTGAAAATATCGGCAGCCTTGCCGTATGTTCCCTGTAGAACTTCCCGCGCGAGGTAAACCTTATCCCCCTCGCGTTCGAATGCGCCCCCAGGTCGGGGCCACACCGAGGCCATTCCAAAATCCCCGATCTTGAATCGGCCTTCGCGAGTGAGGAAGATATTTGCCGGCTTGAGGTCTAGATGGATGATCCCTGCTTCGTGGATGAAACGCAGACCCTGCAGGCACGAGGTTAATATCCAAGAAAAGACATGACAAGACGGAAAGTGGATGATAGACCATAAACAACAACTACTTCTCAGACCACATGAGCGGACCAAGTGAAGATATGCATGTATAACGGAAGAAAAAGAAGGGACCCGAAAAAAGTTTTTCCGTTGGCCCGCAGGTACTCACGTTGCTCAAATCCGCCATTATCTTCCACACCCGCGCCTCGTCCAGGCGCGGAAAGGCCCGCCCGTACTCCCACAAGAATCTCGCAAAATTACCAAGCTCACAGAGCTCTGTGCGTATAAAAAGCGCGTCGTCTTGCTCCCAACTGTCCACGTACGTCAGTACGTTTGGATGAGCACCCCGCCCCGATAGATGTGCCAATATGTCCACTTCCTCTCGTAGTCGCAGGCTGTCATCATATGTCAAGATAAACAAAATGTGCGAATGACATAACAACCCACCGATGCCGAGGACCTTCAAATGGCTTTGATCGTTTGACAGCCCACACGGTGTCCTCAAGCCCGCGCCCAATCTTAGCGCGCACTTTGATGACCTTTCCAAACTCCCCACTCCCAACCTGCTCGACCTCAACGAACTCCTTCTCGAAGCGACCAGCGTCCGAGACGTTCCTCACGTGCTCGATAACAGACATCTTCCGTGACCGTGGTCCAAGCGGAGAATGCGAATGAGTGGCAGATATTTTTGAGGGCAGATGCCGCGCGATCGTTGGGGAGTTCAGTGAGATCATGGAGCTATTCGAACTCGAGCGTGAGCCCGTGGTGTCCATGGTTAAAGTACGGGCTGCAGGTATTGGCCAGTCTAAACCATGAAATACAATGAGACGACCGATCGTAAATGAACGCGGAGCCGGACGCACCTTTGAGATTAATGTTTCGCCGTGTGGGCGTGCCACCTGTGCTTTCCCCACTCGAGAACGCCCCACTGCTGCTGCGGCGCATAAGCCACCTCCCAGCGGGACGGCCAAGTCCTAGACCCTTGTACTGCTTCCTCGAACTGGGACTTATAGTTTCATCGTCCTCTTCGGTATCCGATCCACCAGTCTTGGTCGTCATAGTGTTACCTTTCAGAAGCGGGAGAGGAAATGCAGCAGGCAAACTCTTCCGTGGCTTCTTCGTATTCCCCTTCCCCCCCTCCACGCCATCAAACGAAAACCCAATCTTCGATGCAACAGCACTCTGCCATGGTCGCCCACCATCGAGCCCAAAGTGGCTCTTGAGCTTCTTCACAGGCGTTCCGGGTGGTTTCTTCCCCTCGGAAGCAGAAGGCTTCCCACCAGCCTCTAAGGTACGTAAGATGAATGCGTCGACGTCGTCTTCGTCATGATTAAAATATTGATATGGATGGGATTGATTGAATGAATGAAGATGCGCGTCGTCAACACCCGAGATCCTTGGCCAACCGGAAAGTGCACCAGGCACGACTCCAGGTGTAACCAGATCATCGCCGTTATCATTATCAGAGTAAATAGAGCTCGAACTCCTGCTTAACGCCGAATTTCGCGCGGGAATCGACTCGTCGTCGCTAAGGACGATGCCAGAGTCGCGTGGCTTATACTTGGAGGGTAGCAATCCTTCCTTGCCTTTCTGTGATCGTGGAGAAGGGGTTCCTTCTGTGATGCTAAACACAAACGAGGATTCAGTTGGGCCTTCAAATAACATGTCCTCGTCATCTGAGTAGACCGTGCCTGGACCGTCATTCAGAGGCGAAGAGTTTGGCGAGGGTGTGTCCAAACCCGACCGCAGCGTCCATGGCATTGGGGCAACGGAGACACCAGCCGAGTCTGGACCGGCATAGCTATGTCGATTCGACGGACTGAGATGGGACTGCATGCACAGATCCAGAGTAGCGTCGACGGAAGAATTAGTTCGCTTGCGTGAGCACTGCACGGATTGAGGGATTGAGGGCCCGAAGAAGTGAGTAGCCGAACTATTGGATGCCATTCGGGCGAAAGCGCGGGGGCGGGGCTGAGAATGCAAATTGAGACGGGAGGGTGGCTGAGAAAGGAAGGGATTAGGGCCGCTGGACCCTGTGAGTCGTCTTCGTGGTACAGGGGAGGGCGAACCAACAAAGGAAGTGGGCCGATTGCGATCGCGAGACACAGAAGGAAATGTTATCGGCACAGTGGGTGGCTTCGTATTGGAACATTCAGCCTAGAGTAAGGTTTTGTCAGCACAATGGAATATATATAAATGCCGATATCGGTGTAGCTTCTAACCTTGGGTGACGGTGAGTGGTTCACACTCTCGAGGAGTTCAATGGAAACGGGCCTCGAACGTGCCCGACGCTTGATAATATGCCCTCCTGGAGAGATAGCTTCAGTTACCTCATCCTTTGAGCTACCCTTTCTGTGGCACTAGCGCAGCGTTGATATAAGGAGAGATTTTTTCGGGCTAATAGACCGGGATTTGCATTTGCGAAGCGCAGGTAGCCTTTGTACAGGTTCTCCAGTCGGAATCCTGATCTATGATACCCCAGTCCTCATCTGAGTCATCAAGATCTCGAATTGCGCAGCCGCTTCATTGTTTCTGCCTGTTTCTGAGACAATGCGTCGGTATCAGCTTTACTCTTTGGCTGGGGGGTGTAAGCGAGGTGCTGGCAGAGGTGCAAGACGGTGGAAGGCGATACCAGATGAAGGGTCGGGTTTCGGAGCAGAGTATTAAGAGGGGTGCACGTGGCTGATGAGACGGGACGCAAAGCGTAGAGAAGTCGCCACCGCCGGATTGCGC
>NW_024541876.1:0-11093 GCF_016758755.1 Suillus discolor
CCAAAAAATGAGGCATTCCGGCGAATGTAAAAGTGAACCAGTGAGTGGAAATACTACCACCAGTGAATGTAGTGGTGATGAAATGACGGTGGATCATAAGGTCACGACCGCCGGTGTTTAGTAGCGGACTACCAGATGTGCAAAAGTAATCAACAGCCGGCAGAGATCACTCAGCGCACCGGCGATGTAGTCTGGGGGTCCTACCAGTATGCTTTGATGCAGCAGGGGGGCCCACGTGACAGGCAGAATAAAGCAATGGGCTCATTCTTAGTGGGATGAATGGAGGGCCCAAGCAGATACTACTTTATATGTGGCTGAGCTGGGGCGCGGTGGTAAGGCGCCTGAGGGAGCCCATATCATGTCTACTGAATTGAATAGGCCCGTGTCCCATATGTGCGGCAGATGGGTGGGCCTGGAGCACCACATTCATAAACACAGCTGGGCCCAAGTCTCTATCTCGGAGCTCATGGGATGGACGCATAATAATAATAAACCCCCCAAGGCCAATAAGCAGTATGTTAGGCGGACACACGGGCCCGGAGGCCTCTGGATTGTATACTGTCGGGCCTGCGCCCTGTATAGTGGTGGCCAGGTGGGCCTAATGACGCCATATCAATGCAATGGGCCCACCCCAGGTAAACCAAATAGGCACACAGGCCCAAGAGAAACATCTTAAATCAGGGGTGGGCCCATATCACATATAATGAGCAGAATTGGGCCCAGTCTTGGCTAACGGGTTTGACAGGCAGGCCCAGTGATCCACTGATAAACTTGAACCGGCAATATGGCACTGAACGGCACCGACCATCGCCGATACATCTATAGACTGGTTCAGAAGTTCGCCCATGCATGTATGGAACAGAAGGATCAATGACTTGAGGAAATCCCCAAATGTACTATATATACCCCCAATTCTATGTGAATTCCATTGCATCAGTAACTACAGATTTGTACCTTGAATAATCACCTCGAGGTACATCTACAAATTCATGAATATCATCCCTCATGTACCACACCCAGCCAACTCGATCGCTGTTCACCCAGTTCCCCCCATGCCTAACAATTCTTCCTGAGGTGCCAGCCATGACACCTGGATTATAGGCAATTTCAATCCAATATTTGGCATCTTCATTCGCGCCGATTGTATAACCACCGACACTGGTCATTATGTCAAACCATTGAGCACGGGACAGAGCATCTCGGTGCAAGGGAGTTATACCGGTTGCCACATCGATGGCGGACAACTGGTAAATACAGATGCCCATTCTCTGAGGTGATTCCCCATGGGCTGTATTCAATTAGTATCTGCCCAACCCCAAGCCCCAGTTGTGTTGTCAATGATGCCCCAATAAAGACCGGAGTGCATGACTCTCAATGCAGCGGCAAACAAGGGCACCGGTCTGCACATCGCCCGACAGTAAGCCACACCATTGTCGCTTTTAAGGGTCGCCAACACTTCAGGCTGAAACTATGGAGCCTATGAGGAAATCAAGCAAGAATATTCTGTTCCGAAAAGTCAACACACCGGATGAGCTTGCAGGAACCACTCTGGCGATAGATTTATGCACCCTGAGGTAAGGCCATGTTCACTGATTTGAAAATTGGATTCATGGGTACGCCATTTCTCCTTCGGCGATGTACCATGGGTGATACTCTTGCCCAGCAGGCCCGACATCATCATCATCGCTGAAAGCATGTCATTCTGTAACAGTGAGTGGAGATCATCGGCGAGTGCAGGCCTACCTGAATGGCAGCATCAATTGCTCTGGGGAGGTACCATAGCATGATAAGACCAAATTTGTCTAGGACAACTGCAGGACACTCCAGGATAATCTCACAATCTGGCGGGTATCGGGTGAGGAGAAATTCTTCATGTCCAGAGTTAACACCTCTCTCCTGCTTTTGCAGTACTTCGGAATACCTCGTCATATCGAAGTTGATAGTGACTAAAGCCAATTCAAATCAACACTAGCGCCAGATGCATGGAAAGGTCATCACCAGGATTAAGATATGCATTGACAAGGATCCTTGCAAGGTGGGAGCAACCTAGCATCAAAACAACATCAAGCTCTGGCGGTGGGAGGACCTTCGGTGTCACTCCAACAATGGCATAGAACTGGCAGCAAACATAGTCACTGGCAAGATGAGTGGTGGCCAAAGCCCAGTCAGCAGGCACCCAACTCATGGAGGCGGGGACAGACACAACCATATCACTGACTGGTCAACACCTTTATAATTACCACTTATTGGGAATCAATGATGGGACGTAAGATAATGACATAAAAGAATCTTAGGCCCCTGGTTAAGAAAGCCACGTGCCTGAGCCTTGCCAATGAATGGATAACACAAACATAATGATGCAGACATGGCAGTATAGTGTACATCCTAGATAAAGACAGTGGACCACAACTTTGGTGTTGGTCGCTGGAAGGTAAGGCAATCACCGGCATTGCGGTGGTGCCTCACAATGGCGCATCTCTGAGGGGGAAAGTATAACAAGAACATTATTGTGCAGTTCTGAATTATCTACCACTACATGGCGACTGTGAGAATATTGACCAATAGAAATCATTTAGGCGGCAGGACCCTTCCCAGATGCCGATTCACTGGAGGGACAGTTGGTCTGGGAACCTGAAGGTCTGGCGTGTGTGGCAGCAATACTTGGAATGGAAGTACCTGTGATTGTGGACGGACCTGGGGTGAAATTGAAATAAAGCCGTTCCATCACCTGCGCCTGCCCGGCGGGGGGAAGAACACAGCATTATTAAAATGAGGAATGGGTGGGTTGGGGACAACACATTGCCGGATGGACTCATAAGCATCCATCAGGACGGCAGTACGATGTCCTTGTGCAGTCAACATTGAATCAGTGCTCCGTATCTGACCCTCATGAGTCTGAGATTTGGCATGCAAGGCCTTCACCTCCTCTTGCAATATGGCAATCTCGGCACACATTTTCTCCATAGCTCGGATGTCAGTATCCTGAGCAGCAAGGTGGGCGTTCATGATTTGAACCAACTCAGCCATCTTGGTGTTCCGAGTTCGGATGTCGGCCACCTGAGTCTGAAGGTCATTGATGGTGTTCTGAACCACCACGAGGGGTAACACCGAATCAAGTTTCACCTCTAGTGTCATGGCCTGAAAATCCCTTGCAACCGTATCACTAAACACGTCAATTTTTATGTCCGCAGCGAATGATGGAGGCGATTGAGTTGGACGAGGAGGCAGTGTGAGTGGAATTGTGGTGATGGGAGTGTTCTTTACCAAATGAGGAGGAAGACTCAAGGCATTTTGGGAGCTTACAGCATTGACATCAGCCTGCATTGCCATGCTCATGGTGCCCACAGGCTCAGGGGCGACCATTGCCTTTTGTTCCGCCAACATAGCTTCACTTTTTTGCTGGTCGCATGTGGCAGTCCTAGTGCTGACCCTTTTCCGGAGAATACAGTAATGAGACAAACATAAAGATGAATGACAAAGCTCCCTACCTGAACCTCCATACCATGGTTTCCATTGATCACCAATGTTTTGCATTGGTGGTGGATGGTGAGATCCCTTTTTCGGCGGCCCACCAGAACTAACATCTCTAGACTTCTTCCACTCACGGTCCCGCCGGTGTGTCTCTAGTGGCAATGTAACTTCCCTTCCCTTCCCTTTCCTATCCATTGGGACCTCAAACCCAGACAAGACTACTATCTCCACCTGCTTGCTTTTCAGCTTTGGCCTTGGTCTAGTTGGCGTTGTATTTGTATTGCCCGGCGCAACATCCTCAGCTTTGTCTACAATTGCTGGCGCGATGACCTTGTCTTCATGGCAAACGGCGACCTCTTCGGATGCACCCACAGACCTCTGCTTCCTCTTGTAGACAGCATTGCTTTGGGTGATATCACCAACAATTTTGACTTCGTCACTGTCCGCACACAAGTCTATCGGTGTCTTCCTTGTGACAGACCTTCCAGGTGGCTTGGACTTTGCTACCACTGAAGGGACCGCCGGTGTATTTGTGGTTGCCTCTACCGGTGGTGTATCTGGAGGTTGCGACATTGGTGCTGGGGCCGATGCAGTCATTACCTTGTGAGCCTTGCCATATAACTGATGGTGCTCGATGCGAGAGTCATTAGACTTGATGTTGTTCCACACCGGAACACCAAGAAACGATGTCTGACCAGCACAATCTACATGCTCCATCAATTCCATGGCCACCGAGAGCAAGATTGGTGGGATTTCAGTTGCCAACTGTGCATGACTTTGAAATGCCGGAGTCTGTGCTTAATTAGGTAACAGTGCATGACTAATGAGGACATGCTGACCATGATGTTTGCCATCTCTGTGGCCATGTTCAGGTAGCCAGCGGGACCTTTGGTCAACTGCAAGGCTCTTGCCAAAATTTGGAGCATGCCAGCGGTTACCTCATTGAAGGCCTTGTTCGAAACTTCTGAGGATGGCATGATGAGCAGGGAATGTGAGCGTAGATAACAAAAATGGGGACAATTCGCTTGTCATTATATGGCAGATGGAACAAATTAAAATTTCATGTCATAATACGAACTCAGCTCGGTCATCCGTGCCATGCAGATTCAGAAGCACTGATCTCTGACCACATGTCCACTTTCCCATGCAGACAATCTATTGTCCTGGCTAAGTGTTTAGACCCTGCAGATGCAGCCACAACACTAATCGGCACATATTTAATGCTCACGTCTTTGACGGTTCTTCCAATCACTCATCTGAAACTTCATCACTGTTTTCTACAACATGACTAGCAACTGTCACATCCATTTTGAGCTCCCCATGAACGGTGATACACCTTCCAACTCGCCAATTTCCAACACCAGCAATCAACCTCCAAGTATGTGTTTCTGTGGCATGCATAATTGTTAATTTATTTCCAATTAGGGTTCACGTCGGGTTTGGGAATTTGCACAGCCATCTTACAGCAGACTTGGCACATATGAGGTGTACCGTATCCTGAACCTTCAATTTTGGGTTTCTGGTGCAAAAGCAAGTCATGGCGGAGGCCCTTGTGCCAGACCCGGCACATCAAACAGCTGTGATGCCATCACAACCTCAAAAATTCAACTTTGGGTTTGTGGCGACCAAGCAAGGCCCAGCAGCAATGGACCCTACATCACCTTCCCCAGCTCCAGCAAAATTCAACTTTGGCTGGACTCAATCCTATTCCACAGAGAAGCCGGCAGTTCCAGCAGGCCAATCACTCAACACGCCAGGCCCAGCGGCAGTCAACTCAGAGCCCACACCATCTTCCCCAGCTCCCACAACATTCAATTTTGGCTGAACTCGGTCCATTGCCACAGAGAAGCTGGCGGTTCAGGCATCTCAACTATTCAACTTTGGAATGAATGTGGAGAGTGAGATTCCACCCTCACTGCCCTTGCTGCAGCATGTCCGGTGCACCCACTGTAGCTGTTCCAACTCTCCCAACAATGGAGTACCAGCGTCGGTGATCCCTCTCAAGAGACCCATATCTCCGCCGCCACCCTCGACTCCTCCTCAGGCACTGGTGGCTGAACATACACCCAAGTTCAACTTCGGCTGGAAGCAGCCACCTTCAACAACAGTGGCTGTTGCTACCCATGTTGGGTTTGACCATAATAATAAATGTAAGTCGCTCATCTATATGCATGAGTTATCCGAAGATTAACCACCATTCTAGCATTCCAGTTCAGTTGTAAGGTCCCTCCAGCAAAGGTAGGGGAATGGACACCGGCACCTATTACAGCCGCCATACCACAAGCAGCACTGGTGCCAATGGTAGTCCTGGCACCTATCATAGCCGCCGTGCCAGAGGCAGCACCGGCTCCCGAGTCAGACCCCTACACGCCGAAGGCCTTGCCAAACTGGGAGGGTGCTTTCCCCGCTGCCAAACAACAGAAACTCAATTCCACCAGTCAAGTGACCTGCCAAGACACCATCGGACACCTTATGAGAAGGCTGGTTGCATGTCGTTTTTCTGGCGGTCAAACCAGAAATCTAGTACGGTGGTGGTATCTGCTTTATCCATCTTGGATGGCTCCTTGAGCTGCATGCCAGCCGGCCAATGGGCGCCATCAGAGAACGCCCATGGGTCATGAATTACATCTCCCAATGGCACCGCCACTTTCAGGTTGTCTTCGCCGGAGCACATTCCTGTTAAGAATCAGAATGATGTACAATCTGACAGAGCAAAACAAGTCCTATAGAGCTTCATCAAGAAAGACTGAATCATGTGCTGCTGTTTGGCTCGTTTCCATCCCATTGTGTCAGGCAGAATCGGCCACCCATTGGCGTATTCATCAAGTTCAACTAATTTCTTGGTGACTTGTTTCTTTGATTTCACCATCTGGGGTTCCCGTTGTCCTCGTCATCTAAACATTCTGCAGTGACTGTTGAATAAATCGCCGATTGATCAGAGATGATACTCACCCTCCCAACATAAGCTTGTCTTGGCTGTCCTTCCAAGCTGACAGGATGCAGACCCTCATGCCGGCTTTCTTGAACATTTCAGTCGTGAAATGCTCGATCATGTTGGCGCCCTTGCTCTCAGCGACCTCAGCCTGAATATCCAGTGGTGCCGCTTCATTGTTCCATCTCTCCGGTGTGGCCTCTGCTTCTGCTCTCTCCTCCACCGACAAACAATTCATGACTGTCTTTGCTGCCTTCGGCCACTTGGTAATCATCCCCTCACTTCCAGCCATCTCTCCAGTCTCCTGTCAAATCAAGGCTTTGTGTGTGTGAATCAAGACTTGCCTCACCATCCAATGATGGCCATACTTGATAAGGGGCTTTGCAGCTCCTCTCCAGCGAGACTGGTTCTGCAACCACTGCTTATAAATCTTTGACAGACATGTTATCATGCTCCGGGATCTCCGATATGTTATAAACTATTAAATACCTTTCGCTGAGCTTTCAACAGGGCCTTTTCCTTGGTGGGAGCTTGGAGGGACACTTCATTGTAGATGGCAAGCAGCACCCTTAATCTTTCTTTACCTTTCACAGACTTCCAGTCTTCTAGGTGGGCTCTGAGGACCAAGACTTCAGCCTTCTGCAAGCAAAGCTTTTTTGTGGAACCACAATAGGAGATTCACTTCTTGGCATATTGTGTTATAAAGGATGGTGATGGTGAATCTTTCCAGACTCAACAACAGTTGGTTGACTGTCATTGGTGTTCTATGGTTTTGTTCTGTTCTGCTCGGTTCATTCACCCTATATTACAGTTTATATCATGGATATATAGCGGATATGATTGCTGTGTTCTGCTTGGTTCAGCTTATATTATAATTCTTATAATGTACTTGTAACCAATGGTGATTAATTGATATGACCATATTGCATTGGTCAATTCAAACTTGTCATTCTTACAGATTCTTATACAGTACTGGGCTCAACAAATGGGAGGTTATAGACTACAAGAGTGGACTCCGAAATATAAGTATGCAGTGGTGGAGTGGCAGAGAACATATAGGACGAGAAAGGTGGTCGGCAAATGGGTAGAGAGCCATCCGCCGATATCACCTCTATTTCACCACTGATCTGTATTCAGAGTCAAAATGACTATATACGTCAATGGGTCCCAAAGACTAAAGCATATCTTGACATACTCCTTGAAGAGAAGTTCCATCAGATAGGTCATGTATCATCTGTGGGACAGATGGTGTCTATAAATGCCATGGATGCTTCAGTGAGCCTCTCTTTTGCACAAGTTGTTGCAGAACCCAGCACCAGAGGCTTCCCTTCCATCGGATTAGCCAATGGATAGGCTCATTCTTTGAGGAAAGTTGCTTGGTCAAGAGTGGGATGGTGATCTGGCTCGGGCATAAAGAAAATGCATGCCCATGGGATGATGATGTAGGGAAGTCAGCTCTGTTCACTACAGGGGAAGGAGATTCTGACGATACAGATGCCAAGAGCACATTGAATGAACCAAATGCTGAGCAGAGCATGAAGGAGGCCCATGACCTACCGACCGGCATGCCATTCATTAGGAACAACAAGGCCATGACAACAATAGTCGACAAGTCTGGAGTACATACCTACATTATCAAGTATTGCACATGCCCAGAGGCCGCCACCACCGATATACAGTTGTTTCACATGGGTTTGTTTCCAGCGTCATTCATAAAACCAAAGACAGCATTTACCTTTGATGTCTTGAATGACTTCATACTCGACAACCTGGAGTGCAGGACTTCGGCAATGAATTATTACAGCAAGTTAAGGAGGATGACCACGAGCACCTTTCCTCACTTGGTGCCAGTGAGCTTTGTGGTGCATCATCTGCCATTTCATTAATTGCCATGAAGGACCATTACCAGGAGCTCATGAGAGTGGCAAGACAATGGCGGAAGTTGAAGCTCCTGAAGTGGAATGGCTTCGGCCATGAGAAAAAGGAAGTGAGACCTGGTGATCTAGCCCTCTTTTGTATGGCATGTCCTCAGCCGGGAATTAATATCACATTGCCTGCCAGAGGCACTGCCGAGGACATTGATGCTAACAATGGATCTGGTTGAGAGACTCCGAGTTGGTTATACACAAGATCACTTGTCATGGACGGAAACTTCAAAGCCAAGCATCTGCATGCCACAAATCCCACCAATGATGTGTTTCTCATGGATGGTTGTGGCTTCATAGTCAGTGATGCCTTGTACAAGGAGCATTTGGCCATTGCTAAGGATGCTGTGCAATGCTCGGAGTGCAACAACCACCGCACAGTGAATTTGGCAAATGCATCTCGTCACAGATTGGAGGCCACTGGCATCGGCGGATGCGCATGTGTGAGGCATGAATGTTTTGTCCTGCACGCCATGGTAGATTTTCAGAAGGGAGAAAGGTGTGTACAATCACTCGGACCGTGTGTGTTATCGCCAACCGCCAACAGACAGATGAATATGGATTGTGCACTGTGCGAGGAATTAAAACTCAATGCCAAGGGCATCTGCCATATATTGACCTTCTATGATGTGAACTGTCAGTATCATAAGCACTTCCAGGACTGCATTCCCGACAATTCTTGCACAGCACCGACAAGAAAACAGCAAGAGTTAAGGTTGTTAATGGTGCAAGGCTGGTGGCCTGACGAGGCACACCAGAAAGGTGCAGCAACGTGGCTGGCAGAGGGCCTTGCTATCGAGGAAGCCCAGGTCATGCTGCAGATGGATGTGAGAAAGCTTGGACATCGGGCAACAGATACTCAGTGATTGGTGATTGGTCGCCGACGTGATACCATGCAACAGGATATTGATCGCTGGATGGCGGCTGGAGCAATAATTCTCAGTGAGGAATTAGGCGACAATGACATGCAGATCATGCAACCAGATCTGTTAATACTTCAAGAAGAGGCTGAAGAAGATATTGACATCGAGCTTAGAGTGTTGAGCCGGAAAAGGGGGTGATTCCTTTGCCTTCCAATTTGGGGCTAGGGAAATGTGTGGCCCTCGGCATTGCTGATATCGCTGATCAGGAACTCACGCTCTGGCAAGGGCAGGTAAATGATGCCCTGCACCACATCAGGGTGCATTTGGCTGACAAGGTGGTCATTTTCCGGAAGACTGTCAGAGTAGCAAAGTCCCAAGCATTGTCTACCAGAGCTTGGGCTCAAGTTCATTCAGTGGATGGGGCGGTCAGCATCAATGCAAGTATCCATTCGAAATGCCGATCGCAATTGTGCAGACTTGGTGCAGACGATGCACTGCTCAAGAGATACCAACCATTGACAAGGGAGCATCTCAAGGTCAGTACTGCCGTCGCCGATCCAAATTCAAGAGGGCAGAGGGACAATGTGTTAGCTTGGTTTTGGTCATTGGATGTCGAAGGGGACTCTGATAGCAGTGACTGGCTGAATGAGTGTGAGCAGGTCACCGATACTCTGTGGAAGTGGCGCTTATACCACCGATGTTGCAGTTTACCATGTTCACTGGCTTCATGCCAAGGCTATGAGAGACTGATGGGCAGAAGAGTTGTTACTTGTTCAGCATGAAATGGATTGGACATGTAACTTTTTGCTTTGGAAGGCTTATGAATGGATCTGTCTCAGTGCCATCTCGAAGCTAGCCCAGAAGGATGGACATGTGGCGTACTCGGAGAGGCAGTGCAAAATCTATCAATGTCTGTTCGAGAGGCGAGAGATTCATTCAACCAGGCGATGGCTGCATGTCCGCCGGTGTAACACACTAGTATAGTGAACGCCAAGGCTGCTTCAATATATGCTCAATTAGTTTACTGTTGCTGAAGCACACAGGATGGCACCCATCGGCGCGGTTGGAGGTTGTCGGCAATGGTAGCCAATCTATGTCCACAAACAGGATAGTCCGGCTTGTATAAGTTTCTGGTGGACTGCTATCAGCTGTCTGAACAGTGGCCAGAAGTGGTCAAGCAGCATCTTCATTTGGTATTTATACAAAGGGTCCCCTTATCCAGTTGCTTCTGCCAGACTCCACGTAAATATTCAGTCCAGGACCATGTGAGCCAGTACACTCAACTGAGTTGGTCAGGCTGGCGGTATATCGCCGGAGCATACTGCCATTGTTTTTGTGTGCCCGGTGATGTTGTTTGCAGGATGGTGCAACTTCGGCAATGATAAGAGGATTGACTGCCATGCCTACAAATTGTTATAGATGAAATGAGACCGGTATGGCTGTTGTTGATTTGCATGAGCCATTGAACCAGCATCCTGTCAAGACAGCCATGTTTGGAATCTCTATTCATATCTCAAAGAAACTATTACTACATGGAGCAACATTATAGCTAACTACTCAGACTGGCATTTACTCCATGGCCTCTTTTTCAAATACTCACAAGTTTGTCAGATGCCATGATGGCTTGAAGTACATCATCCCCTAATGCCGTGTCCATTCTCAGCATAGGTGGCCGCCACCATCTTTGCCTCTAGAACCTTGTCTTCCAACATCTTTAAAAGATATTTGACCTTCTTCCCTAGCCTCGGCGCAGATGGTGGCTAGCTGCTGAGAAATTGGCGTTGACATTGCTTGAACCGATGTCGCCGGTGTGACTAAGGCGTCTCCCTCAAACTGCAACCGGCGTTTGTTAGTTGTCATCCATGCAAAGTCAATGACTCACCAATTGTGCAAAATGCGCCG